>NC_135808.1:54233611-54533611 GCF_964213995.1 Mustelus asterias | reverse complement strand
GATAATTAAATGGGAATGCTTCCCCCATGAATCGTGTGGATGTTTAGTGATGACAAAGTTAGTCTTCAGTTTTGCTAACCCATGTTGTGAATGGGGCCAATGTCCAAGGAAGAACAACATTTGCATAAAGTTCCTGAGGTTTGCTGCCACTCTTCAAGCTTGGATTGTTCCCATCAGAACAGGAAACACATGGGAGGTGGCATGAGGAATATTAAAACTTGGAAACCAATGTTTAGATTTAAACCAAGGGAAGATGTAATTGATGTCAAAGAGAAAAATTCATATCCTGCCAAATTTTGTGAATATAATATAGTTCTTGCAAACATAATCCTTTCACATAAATACTGTGCTCCAAGAGCAGGTCAGAGACGAGGAATCCTGTGTGAGTAACTCACCTCCTGACTCCCAAAAGCCTGCCCACCATCTCCAAGGCACAAGCCAGGAGTGTGATGGAATAATCTCCACTTGCCTGAATGAGTGCAGCTCCAACAACACTCCAGAAGCACCACACCATCCAGGACAAAGCAAGCCACTTGATTGCCACCCCATCCACAAACTATGTACCATCCACAAGATGCAGGAACTCACCAAAGCTTCAACAGGGCCTTCCAAATCCATGATTCCTACCATCTAGAAGGACACAGGCAGCGGGTACATAAGATTATAAGTTTATTTATTAGTGTCACAAGTAGGCTTACATTAACACTGCAACGAAGTTCGGTGAAAATCCCCTAGTCGCCACACTCCAGCACCTATTCGGTATATTGAGGGAAAAATTAGCATGGCCAATGAACTTAATCAGCATGTCTGTTGGACTGTGGGAGAAACCCAGAGCACCCGGAAGAACCCCATGCAGACATGGAGAGAACGTGCAGACTCCGCACAGACAAGGACCCACGCCGAGAATCAAACCCGGGCCCCTGTTGCTGTGAGGCAACGTCTTACTGTGTTTACCCCTGTCCAACGCAGGCATCTCCACATCAGCACGGTGGCACAGTGGTTAGCACTGCTGCCTCAGCGCCAGCGACCCGGGTTCAATTCCTGGCTTGGCTTACTCTCTGTGTAGAGTTTGCACATTCTCCCTGTGTCTGCGTGGGTTTCCTACGGGTGCTCCGGTTTCCTCCCACAGTCCAAAGATGTGCAGGTTAGGTGTATTGGCCATGCTAAATTCTCCCTCAGTGTACCCGAACAGGCGCCAGAGTATGTCAACCAGGGCGTTTTCACGGTAACTTCACTGCAGCGTGAATGTAAGCCTACTTGTGACTAATAAGTAAACTTTAAAAAAGCACCTGATCTTCTGATTAGAAACTTTACAGCCCTCTGGACCGAACATTGAGTTCAACAACTTCAGAGCATGAATTCTTTCCTCCACCTTCACCCCATTTCCATTCATTTTATTTCATTTCATTTTATCTTGTTTATTTATATCTTGAGAAAATGATTCTTCAAACAAATGTGATCTCCTCCATACAAATCTTGAGGCAATTGTGTTACTACTGTTGCTAAAAGGAAGTTACATTTTTCCAGAACTTACAAGATTGGGGAAAATTCTACCATTTGTCCTGTTAGCATGTTACTCCCAGCAAAACTAAGAGTAAGGAAATCTCAATTTGCTTGGATTTTTGAACTAATCACAAATGATTTGCTATTGTGGACTTTCCTCGGCATATTTATCAGAGGAGTGACAAAGGTAAAGAAGTTAGCTGAGAGTGACTCACCGACAAAGACTTCTTGTTTTGTGCAGTTATATAAAAGATATTTTGAAATTCAGCAATTGATGGTTTAGATTGGCTATTAATTCCTCACTGTCAAAGATGACATTTTATGATTGGTTCATCGCAAAAGGTGATGAATTGGGTCCCGTGAGAAAGTTCTAGAGACTTTTTCCCAAGGCAATTTGCATTGTTTGGAGCTCAAGGTACTAATGTTTTGTCCTTTTCTTGAAAAAAAAAATATTGAGAGTATAATGTCTCTTTAAAATAACAAATCTCCAGGAGTTCCCAGTCGTCGGACTTGGTTGGTGTATGACTGATGGGAAGGGTATTGGCCAGAATGGTGGGAAACTGCCTGCCTTATCTCTCTATCCTACCTTGAACTGAGGGAGCAGGGTTGAAGACCTCCAATTAATATTCAATCAACCAGATAACAAGTATAGGTTTGTGAGGCTTCAGAGTGAGTGTGGAATCTTTGTATGTTTAGCCATACTTCGATGAAAGCACACCGTTTTGTGAAGACAGTAACCTTGGCTGGAGAGAATTATTGCTTCAATCACTGTTTTATTAAATGAAGTCAACAGTCCAGGTGGCATCAGAGGCAGAGCAGCTGTTTGGTATAATTTGTTTTGAATTTCATCATGCCTTTTATTAGTTTGAACCTTGAACGACAAAACCTAACCGTTTTTTATTTATTATATTTTTAAGAAATAACGGTGTCATCTGATCAAAACCTCATTGGGCATGAGGTCTGTCAGAATGCAATTCCGTTAAAAATTATATGTTGGGTTAAATCTAATTGGTTTTGGGAACATAAATGTTGCAACTCAAAAAACCGAGCAAAAATGAGCCATTACTCTAGCTAAGAGCAACTAAAATGCTGATGGCTCCAAAACAACCCTCAATATAGGCCTTACAAATTGTGACGATGAGGAGAATAACTCATGCAATAGAATACCTAACTTCAACTTTACATACCCAGCAATTCATTGCTGCTGTTACAGGGGTTGTGGGTGGTGCGGGAAAAGCCCCTGAAATACTAAAAGCTGCAGTTTGAGCTCTGGATTTACAAATTACTAAACTAAGGTTCAAAACAGCGCAGATGTACAATATATTTTCTTGGACCCTGTGGCATGCTGGGTCTGAAAACTGATGTTCTGGATTATCTTTCATGCAGTTTGGAGCATCTTGAGGTTTACTATAATTTGTCATTCAAACCAAAAATAATATCTCTTGGTTAAACAATGGAAGTAAAATAGTTGCACAGCTTTGAACTTAATTTATAGGGTCCAGCTGCTTTGGGAATTTAACTGCATTCGGACATAAACAAGTGAGTGTTAAAATTTGCTGACTTTACTATTTGAGGAGTGGCAAGCTGGCAGGAAGAATGTTGGAGTACATAAACAGACTCAGATACTGGATAGTTAAGTGGCAGATACAGTTTAATTTTGAAAATGTGTGACTTAAAATATGTTGGCAACTTGAATGAATAATGGAAATGCTCCTTAAATTCTAAATTCCTCAATACAGTTGAGGAGCAACAGGATTCAGCTGTGAATCCTTTTGATGCATAAATCATTAAGAGTGGATGGATGGGATTAAAAATAAGGTAGATGAAATTTTAGAATTTATATTAAGAGACATTTGATATCTTTTTTTTAAGTCATTATTCACCTTTGCAATGATTTTTTTTCTTCCAGAGGGTATTTTTGATTGAAGTGTTCAAAATGATGTAAGGATCAGATGAAGTCCACATAGATTGATCAACGTAGCTCGTACGTAAATTGAAAATACAAGTCATAATAAGAAAATCATAGAATCCTTACAATGCAGAAGAGGCCATTCAGCCCATTGAATCTGCACCAACTCTCTGGCAATGTATCATACCCAGGGCCTCTCCCTGCCCTATCCCTGTAACCCTACACATTTACCATGGCTAATCCACCTAACCTGCACATCTTTGGACTGGTGGGTGGAAACTGGAGCACCCAGAGGAAACCCACACAGACACGTATATATAGTGCAAACTCCACACAGACAGTCACCCAAGCCTGGAATTGAACCTGGGTCTCTGGAACAGTGCTAACCACTGTGCCACCGTGCCACCAGCAGCAGATATGTGAAAAAGAGAGATTAGAACAATTTTTTTCAAGTTGATAGTTGGTGGAATGTGGGATGTTTTGTTAATCTGATTATTCAAATAGATATTGGATCTGTACTTGGGAATGTACAAAGAAGTATGGGATTGCAAAATCAGCATTACACTTGGCACGGCAAAAAGGACACTTAAAAATCACTGTTCCTATCTGGTGAAGACTGATTTCTTGCTGTTACCATCATGCTCAGATTCCTTAGAAGTTGCTTTTCTTGTTACTTCAGTATTTATACAGTGTTGATGCAAACTATTTATTAATTCTTTGCAGTGATTTGGTGCTATGTTGCCCAACAGAATCTGACTCTTTGAATCAAAAGGAAAATACTGCAAATGCTAGAAATCTGAAATAAAAACACAAGTGCTGGAAATGTCCAGGTTAGGCAGCGTCTGTGGAGATGGAAACTGTTAGATTTTCTGGATGATGACCTTTTATCAAATGTAACAAATTTTAAGCAAGTATCGGGGTAGAGAAAGAAGAGAGGTGAGGGAGAATAAAAGAGGTCTGTGATTGAGTATAAGGCATGAGAGGTTGAATGATAAAAGGGATGATGGTGCAAAGCAAAATGAGATAGTATTGGGACATAGACAAACTATGGTGTAGGAGATGTAAATGTGAATAGCAGAATGATTACTAACAGCTGCCACCTACAAAAATGGTGGCAGATGTTATGAACTGGAATTGTTGAACTCAAGTGTTAAGTAAAATGCCTAATCAAAAGATAAGGTGCTCTAACTTGAGATTACATTAAGCTTTATTGGAACAGAGTTGGAGGTCAAGGACAACGAGGTCAGTGTGCGAGTGGGGCAGAGAATTAAAACAACAGGCAACTGGAAACTGTTCATCATGTTTGCAGGCTGAATTGAGGTGTTCCGCAAAAATGGACATCCAAACTACATTGGGCTTCCCCACTGTAGAGGAAAACGCAATGAGTAGTGTATTAAATTGAAAGTTCCAGTAAATATGGTTTCACCTGGAAGGAGTGTTTGAGTTACTTGACAGTGAGTAGTGGCGGAAGTAAAAATGCACGTGTCGCATCTTCTATGAAAAGGTGCAGTGAGATGGATACGGTTTTTGTGTGTGATTGAGGATTGGACATGGGTGTTTGGAAGGAGAAATCCCCTTGCAGTGTTCAAAGGAGAGATGAAGAATGGATATGTTTGGATTTGGCATCACACTGAAATGAGCATAATCCATTGACTGTGTTAGTTGGGAGATGGAAGGTGTCATGGTTCTTGAAGAGGAGGGGAATGGATGTGAGCAGAAATTCAGAAAATTGACAGATACACTCAAGGGCCCTAGCAACAATGGTGGAGGGGAATTGTCAGTTGAAGAAAAGGGCAAAACCTGCACCTTTCCACAGTCAACTGCTATAATCACCCATTCAAGTTGAATCTTGAATCTCAAGCAAGCAAGGCTGACCAACTTTCTGTCTGTTCTGGTAAGTAAGTAGACATCCTCTGAAGATGGACTGAAGGTGTTGCAGTGGCAAAGAGAAGGATATGTTGCATTCCATTGGTGCCAGAATGCAATGATGTTTGACCGAACTGTTACAATCCGACATTACAATCTGCATCACATACCTCCTGAGGCACTGCCCTTTTCCTTTAGCAGAGACAGAGTTTTGTGCAGCTGCTTCACGAACGTTGGTTTCCTATGTCAGTTGAGTCCAGGCAGTATAGAGTAATAAATTGGATCTTTGCTCATGGCAAGCAAGTCTATAGCTCTGCTAAGCTCCTTCACTGTAGGTAGTGCTTTCATGGTGACTGAGTTCTCCCTCGAGTACATTTCAAGGTAGTGTTCCACCCATCTCTCCAACTGTGGATTGCAGTTGTCTCTCTTTGTCTTCAGTGGGGCTGTTTTATTTGCTGATAGACCTCTTCACCATTTGACCTCAATGTACATGCCCCTAGCTTTCCCCACGTCGAAGGGTACTTGGATATTCTGGCAAAGTTGTAACTAACAGTTGCTTGTGCACATTTGACAAATCTTAAGCCTGGGATTTAGCCAAGTAAATTGCCTGGGTATGCTGATACATTTCTGTGCACTTCATATTCTTGGCTGATCAAAACAAATACAGTGGAAACTATAGTGTTCACAGCAAAGGGTTGCAGTATGGTTTACTGAAGCTTATCCCATGTTCAGCATTATGATTGACTCCATTTATGGATGTCAGATGATTTGAAACAATTGCTTTACAAAGAATAGTTGATGTGGGGTTAATTCTAACAGGCTGCCACCCAGTTGTGAATGATTTGAAATATTGATGGAAATTTCTACTTTCTAAGTATGTTTGATATGCAGGGTTAAAATAAGCATTTTGCTTATTTAAATGATGATGACCCAGTGGTTTTGGAGGGACCATAAAAAAGCTTGTTAAGTCTTTAAACTCTTTATAATTATAACTTCCCATGCTGTGAGTCTTATTCCCAAGTGAAAAAGGGCTATTTTTAAATTGCTGTGGGTTGTTCTGGTGGGCTTAGAAAGTGAGAACAGTCCTTTTTTTAGTTCTTTTTGGCATGGTCTTTGGAAAGTTCATCTGTGTGACTGTAGGAAGCTGAGAAAACCAAGGCCTGGTGTACTCTCTTCGATTCCTCTGATAATGCTGGATGGGAAACAGGAAGTAGCTCATTATAAGACCTGGTGACTGCTCTTGTAGGCTTGTTTGAATTCAGGAGCGCTGGGTTACTAAAAACTCAGGCTAAGTTGGGAGACATGTACAAGAGGATAAGTTGTTTCTCCTTTCCGTTATTGTCCCCATCTCTAGAAAATTCAGCCTCAACCTAGAGATAGGATGTTAATAGTTTCTGGCACTTGGCCAAAGGGCCATTATTGATATGTAAGTCAAAATAGCAAGTGTCAATCAGCTAGGCAGCAATGGAGTGCAGTACCATCCAAAACTGATCATGTGGTCATGCGCTTACCTGCTGCATGCAGATTGTGCGTGTTCAAATTCGTTGCTGTGTTTTCCTACATTGCAGCAGTGACTGCACTTCATAAGCAATGTTTTGATTGTAAAGCACCGTGACACATCCTAAGAATAGGACTGTATCGGAATCATAGATGCAGAGTGCAATGAGATGTGTGAGATCCTATTTTTGGTCTGTTTCTCTGTGATGCTATAACAAACAATAGTGGTGCAGGCTTAGAGAAATCTGAGGAGGTTAAAATAGGCACCGAAGTGTTAAAAGTTGAAGTGGAATGCAGCACTCATTACTCATTACCCAGTGGATTTTCTTTTATAAACGCAGGCACTGTTAACTGCAGCTGGAAACAGCTGTCCAGAATTCTTATAAAAAGGTTAACTTTGGGCTTCTTTTAGAAATGGAGGCAAAAAAATTGCTGTTTTTTGGATTTATTTTTGTATGAACAGTGAATGTTGTTTAAAACTATACTTAACAGCTTGTCACACGAACTGTGAGTTACCATCAAGTGATGTTCTTAACACTAGATAATCTCTTAATTGCAGCTCTGTATGTTCACCTGCACAAGCCGCAACTCCATTTAATATTCTGCTGATGCTACTTTCAAATCACAATTATTCAAACAAATTTTAAAATAGAAAGTAAACTGAACCAATTTCCTCTTCTAATGAAAAATGCACTCTGGTGCTTACTTTGTCCATGTATTTTTTGGATAAAGGTGTTTGGGAATTGGGTAGACCGACTGAACCCCGAGGAAGAGAGTCCACACTGCTTGATGCAGGTGGTTCCTCTCCATCACTCACTCGTTTTGGTTTAATGTTAATTGTGTGCGAGTGTTTGTTTTTTTCCATCTCCCAACTGATTGAAGATGGCGTGTTTTTAAATAATTAAAATAATATTTTAACCCCTGAGTGTTGTAACTGTCAGTAACAGACAAAGGACAGGTTTTCTCTTGATTTCAAAAGAAACGTGAATATGTATGATTCAACACTTGAATATATGTGCGATGACACCACTTTCATTCTCATACACAAGCACAAAAATTGTGGTTATTGAAGTAGCATGCATTTCGGTTTTAGGATTTCAAGAGTTCTTTGTTACATTTGCTTTTCCCCGGGGTGAAGACTTGAAATGATGCACGCCTGTAATCCCTTTTTATCCACTGAATAAAAGAGTCCAGAGGTTTGGGAAGACAGACTCATTGATTCATGATCCCACTTGCAGTTTTTTCTTGTTCCACTCCAGTCAAGATGAATGAGTGAAGGCTTGTAACAAAGCCCTGTAACAAAGCCCTGTCATGGTTCCTCAGGTCGAGGGGTCAAGGCTAACCTGAGTCTCTATCTACTGGTGCTTCTTAGGCAGGGTCTCTTTCCTTCATTCGTCTAGATATTTATGTCTCTGCCTTATATTACCATTGGGTGAAGAGGGACAAGTTGGGCTCCCCATCATTCAACCTTCTTGCTTGGTCACAACAAAGGTTTTTCCCCATAGATGGCTTTTCTAGTTTGAATGTATTTACTTTTTAACAAGGAGCCAATCAAACTAGGTTGTCTTGAGTCAGAGGAAGTACAGGTTTATTAGCTACTAAACCCAAGGAAAAAACACACCCACTCGCTCACTCACTCTCACTCTCTCACTCTCACTCTCTCTCTCACTCACTCACTCACTCACTCACTCACTCACTCACTCACTCACTCACTCACTCACTCACTCACTCACTCACTCACTCACTCACTCACTCACTCACTCACTCACTCACTCACTCACTCACTCTCCCTCCTTCCCTCCCTCCCTCCCTCCCTCCCTCCCTCCTTCCCTCCCTCCTTCCCTCCCTCAGGAAGATGTGGGTGGCCTGATTAGTAAGTTTGCGGATGACATGAAAATTGGTGGAGTTGCTGATAGTGCCAGGGATTGTCGGAGGGTACAACAGGATAGAGATAGATTGGAGACTTGGGCACAGAAATGGCAGATGGAGTTTAATCTGGACAAATGTGAGGGAAATTGAGGATCTGATTAAAATGAAAAGGGAGGCGTACGTTAAGTCCAGGCAACTGAAAACAGATGGAGCTCTGGAGGAATACAGAGAGAGTAGGAAAGAACTCAAACGGGGAGTTAGAAGGGCAAAAAGAGGTCACAAGATGTTCTTGGCAGGCAGGATTAAGGAGAATCCTAAGGCATTCTATTCATACGTTAGGAACAAAAGAGTTGTCAGGGAGAAAATCGGACCTCTCAGGGACAAAGGAGGGGAATTATGCTTAGAACCCAAGGGAATAGGGGAGATCCTAAATGAATACTTTGCATCGGTATTCACGAAGGAGAGAGGCGTGTTAACTGGGAGTGTCTCGGAGGGAGGTGTTGACCCGTTAGAGAAAATCTCCATTACAAGAGAGGAAGTGTTAGGTTTTTTAGGGAACATTAAAACTGACAAAGCCCCAGGGCCTGATGGCATCTATCCTCGACTGCTCAGGGAGACGAGAGATGAAATTGCTGGGCCTCTGACGGAAATCTTTGTCGCTACTTTGGACACGGGTGAGGTCCCTGAGGATTGGAGGATAGCGAATGTGGTCCCGTTGTTTAAGAAGGGTAGCAGGGATAACCCAGGAAATTATAGGCCGGTGAGCTTGACGTCCGTGGTAGGGAAGTTGTTGGAGGGGATTCTTAGAGACAGGATGTATGTGCATTTAGAACGGAACAATCTCATTAGTGACAGACAGCATGGTTTTGTAAGAGGGAGGTCGTGCCTTACAAATTTGGTGGAGTTTTTTGAGGAAGTGACAAAAACGGTTGATGAAGGAAGGGCCATGGATGTCGTCTATATGGATTTCAGTAAGGCATTTGACAAAGTCCCACATGGCAGGTTGGTTAAGAAGGTTAAGGCTCATGGGATACAAGGAGAAGTGGCTAGATGGGTGGAGAACTGGCTTGGCCATAGGAGACAGAGGGTAGTGGTCGAAGGGTCTTTTTCCGGCTGGAGGTCTGTGACCAGTGGTGTTCCGCAGGGCTCTGTACTGGGACCTCTGCTATTTGTGATATATATAAATGATTTGGAAGAAGGTGTAACTGGTGTAATCAGCAAGTTTGCGGATGACACGAAGATGGCTGGAATTGCGGATAGCGAAGAGCATTGTCGGGCAATACAGCAGGATGTAGATAGGCTGGAAAATTGGGCGGAGAGGTGGCAGATGGAGTTTAATCCGGATAAATGCGAAGTGATGCATTTTGGAAGAAATAATGTGGGGAGGAGTTATACAATAAATGGCAGAGTCATCAGGAGTATAGAAACACAGAGGGACCTAGGTGTGCAAGTCCACAAATCCTTGAAGGTGGCAACAGAGGTGGAGAAGGTGGTGAAGAAGGCATATGGTATGCTTGCCTTTATAGGACGGGGTATAGAGTATAAAAGCTGGAGTCTGATGATGCAGCTGTATCGATCGCTGGTTAGGCCACATTTGGAGTACTGCATCCAGTTCTGGTCGCCGCACTACCAGAAGGACGTGGAGGCATTAGAGAGAGTACAGAGAAGGTTTACCAGGATGTTGCCTGGTATGGAGGGTCTTAGCTACGAGGAGAGATTGGGTAGACTGGGGTTGTTCTCCTTGGAAAGACGGAGAATGAGGGGAGATCTAATAGAGGTGTATAAGATTATGAAGGGTATAGATAGGGTGAACAGTGGGAAGCTTTTTCCCAGGTCGGAGGTGACGACCACGAGGGGTCACGGGCTCAAGCTGAGAGGGGCGAAGTATAACTCAGATATCAGAGGGACGTTTTTTACACAGAGGGTGGTGGGGGCCTGGAATGCGCTGCCAAGTAGGGTGGTGGAGGCAGGCACGCTGACATCGTTTAAGACTTACCTGGATAGTCACATGAGCAGCCTGGGAATGGAGGGATACAAACGATTGGTCTAGTTGGACCAAGGAGCGGCACAGGCTTGGAGGGCCGAAGGGCCTGTTCCTGTGCTGTACTGTTCTTTGTTCTTTGTGATGCATTTTGGAGAATCAAATTTAGGTGTGAATTATACTGTAAATGGCAGGATCCTTAGGAACATTAACATAGAGAGGGATCGGGGCTTGCAGGTCCACATTCCCTAAAAGTGGCCACGCAGCCAGCCAAGGTGATTAAGAAGGCATATGGCATGCTTGTCTTCATCAGCCGGGGCATTGAGTACAAGAGTTGGGAAATCATATTGCAGCTGTATAAAACCTTGGTTAGGCTGCGTTTGGAAATTTGCGTGCAGTTCTGGTCACTATACTACCAGAAGGACGTTGGAGCTTTGGAGAGAGTGCTAAGAAGGTTCACCAGGATGTTGCCTGAGCTCAAGGGTATTGACTATGAGGAGATTTAACCTTTAAAGATTTCTCAATCCTCTAGTTTCCTACTAATCTTTGCCACTTTGTATGCATTTTCTTTTAATTTGTTACTCTCCTTTGTTTCCTTAGACATCCGTGGCTGATTATCTCTTTTTCCACAGTCCTTCCTTATCACTGGTATATACTTTTGCTGAGTACTGTGAAAAATTCCTTTGAAAGTCCTCCACTGTTCCTCAATTGCCCCACCATAAAGTTTTTGGTCCCAGTCTACCTTAGCCAACTCCTCCCTCATCCCATTGTAGCCTCCTTTGTTTAAGCACAAGACACTGGTATTGGATTTTACCATCTCACGCTATTTTAAATTCAACCATACTGTGATCACTTCTTCCGAGAGGATCATGAATCGTTCCTGTCTCGTTACACAGGACCAGATCTAGGATAGCTTGCTCCCTCGTAGGTTCCATTACATACTGTTCAAAGAAGTCATCGAGGATACATTCCATGAACTCCTCCTCAAGGCTGCCTTAACTGACCTGGTTTGACCAATTGACATGTAGATTAAAATCCCCCATAATAATTGCTGTACCAGTTTTACATGCATCAGTTATTTCTTTGTTTATTTCTTGCCCCACCATGATATTCTTTGGTGGCCAATAGACTAGAAAAGTAGGATGGATTATGAGAGTAAATTAGCTCACAATATAAAAACAGATAGCAAAAGTTTCTACAAATATATAAAATGAAAAAGAGTGGCTAAACTAAACATTGTTCCTTTAAAGGATGAGAAGGAGGATGTAATAACTGGAAATAAGGAAATGGTTGAGGCATTGAAACAGGTATTTTGTGTCGATCTTCACAGTGGAAGACACAAATAACATGCGAAAAATTGATGACCAGAAGGTGAGGACCTAGAAACTATCATTATCATGAAAGAGGTAGTGTTGGGCAAGCTAATGGGGCTAAAGGTAGACAAATTCCTGGCCCTGATGGAATGCATCCCAGGTTACTAAAAGAGATGGCGGGGGAACTAACAAATGCACTAGTGGTAATTTTCCAAAATTCGCTGGTTTCTGGGATGGTTCCAGCAGATTGGAAAACAGCAAATGTGACGCCACTGTTTAAAAAGGGAGCTAGACAAAAGGCGGGTAACTATAGGCCGGTTAGCGTAACTTCTTATAGTAGAGAAAATGCTTGAATCTATCATCAAGGAAGAAATAGCGAGACATGTGGATGTAAATTGTCCAATTGGGAAGACGCAACATGGGTTCATAAAGGGCAGGTCATGTTTGACTAATTTGGTGGAATTCTTTGAGAACATTACGTGCGCAGTGGACAGTGGGGAACCTGTGGATGTGGTGTATCTGGATTTCCAGAAGGCATTTAACAAGGTGCCACACCAAAGACTGCTACATAAGATAAAGGTGCACGGTGTTATGGTTAATGTATTAGCATGGATGGAGGATTGGTTAACTAACAGAAAGCAAAGAGTGGGGGTAAGTGGGTGTTTTTTTGGTGATCAGTGACCAGTGGTGTGCCTCAGGGATCAGTGTTGGGACTGCAATTGTTTACGATTTACATAGATGATTTGGAGTTGGGGACCAAGTATAGTGTGTCAAAATTCGCAGATGACACTCAGATGAGTGGCAGAGCAAAGTGTGCAGAGGATGCTGAAAATTTGCAATGGGATATAGATAGTCTGTGAGTGGGCAAGGATCTGGCAGATGGAGTACAATGTTGAGGTCATCCATTTTGGTAGGAGTAACAGCAAAATGGACCATTATTTAAATGGTAAAACGTTGCAACATGCCAGTGTGCAGAGGGACCTTGGGTGTCCTTGTGCAAGAATCACAAAAAGTTGGTTGGCAGGTGCAGCAGGTAATTAAGAAGGCAAATGGAATTTTGTCCTTCATTGCTAGAGGGATGGAGTTTAAAAACAGCCAGGTTATGTTGCAACTGTATAAGGTGCTGGTGAGGCCAAACCTGGAGTATTGTGCCTGATTCATTAGGATCTGTGAATGCACAGAAAATACTATTTTCTAAAAACTCAACTATTGACAGACGGGTCTTAACAATTAAAGACTTCTGTGCTTCAGCTGATAGCTCAGTAAGGCAATGATCCATGGCTTGTTGAGTTGGCTCATTAGTAGAAAGGCTGCTACAAATTGGCCTCAATGCCATTGGGTTGAGAGAGAATGCACATGGCTTTTCGTAACAATAGCACAATCATGCCTCACTATGCCAAACAGACAAAATATTCTCTTTGACTTCCTTTTAAGTCAGCCTGGCCCTGGAAAAAGTAAGCTGCAATATCATGATTGCCTGCTCAGATCAAGACATAGGTTGCTTTACAGATATTCTTGGACCTGACTGACACTGAAGGTGCAAATTCTTTTTTCTTGACCCCAGGAAGTGCTAGAATGCACTGGGAAATATCAGTGTTGAGCTCACATAAATTGTTACCTCAATGATCAGTGAAATGCCAACCAATCTTTCATTGTCTTTGAACATGATGGCTTAGACACCTCTATTAATTTCAATTTGCTCTCCCCCTCAAATGGGAAGGCAGCCTATGGTCATCTGGGATTATGGAGACTTTAACTATTATCCTGTGACTTTAAGCCTCTTGGTTGCTCACTTTAACTGAATAATCTTTTTAAGTGATCAAACCTAGGTCCGTCGATGGCGATATAGTTAGAAATTACATGTGACAGTTCTGCTTTTGGAGATAACGTATATTTTATAACAGGAAATGTAGTAGACAGGCTAGGTTTCTGAATGCTGTGCTATGTTTAATGTTTTGTGTCTCATGTTTTGTGTCTACTGCAGAATTAAGAAGCTATGTTAGGGCTTGAAGGACCTCTTTTGCACTTGTTGTTTTTGTGTTTTAGGATCACATTTTACAATCTGAGATCAGTTGTCTGCAATACGTGAAGAGGTTACCTTTCTCCCTATAGTTGGAATCACTGGTTTATGTTGTCTCAATAAATTAAATTCCATTTCTATTGCATCATATTTCAGGATTTGTGTCAGTGGCTTGGCAATCACATTGGGTGGTTATTCTGTGAAAATTAAAAACCAATGACCTTGTAAATAATCAAACAAAACTGAACAAGAATCAACTTGTACACGATGCTGAACAACACAACTTAAGTCAAAACAAAGTGCTTTGTTGATTGACTGGTACTCTCTCCAGAATTCCCAGCAGTGGTTCCTTAACTTGTTGTACCAGATGTGCGAATCGGACCAGAAGTTGTAACCGATCCAGCCTTCCTGGTGACAAGGTAAGCAGTAGTTTGTTTAAAGTGGTCTATTCCTTAGATTCTGAGGCAGAAATTCCAAACACTTTCCTTTATGGTTTTTCCATTTCTATGAGATCTTTCCCACCCCATCTTCTTGTCTCATTTTTTAAAAAGTTCTATTTTCATCCTTTGTTTTGAAAAATTAACTTAAAGCCAGTTTTAGGTGAAAATGTTAGTGCAAGTTATATTTGTGCAGAACTGCTGGCACATTCATGCTAATGAAGCTCTCCTGTTTTCAATTGATCCTTTTTCCCTTGCCCACCAAGGTTCACTTGTGCCTAGCCTTGAACTTGCATCTTTCTCTAGATTCTTACCAATTGTGCCCTCTGAACTCATGCCATCCAGGAGACCCTCCTCCTGTGCTCCCTCAACCCTATTTTCACACAACTGCTGACTACTCACCTTGCCTTTCTGACCCTCATGTTAGCTGATATTGTTAATAGTTCTGTCTCCTCAGTTACTGCTTTCCCCTCCATGACTTCAAATCTGCCATTCATCATCCTTCTTGTCACTCTTCTCAAAAACACAATTCTTGACCTGTGCAATCTTGAAAGCAAACACCCTCTTTCCAGCATCCTTTTGCTTTTCAAAGCCCTTAAATGTATTGCTGATTCCCAAATCCATGCCCATCTTTCATAGAATAGAATCATAAAATCATACAGTGCAGAAGAGGCCCTTTGGCCCATCGAGTCTAGACCAACACATGAGAGACACCTGACCTCCCATCAAATCCCATTTACCAGCACTTGGTCCATAGCCTTGAATGTTATGATGTGCCAAGTGTTCATCCAGGTACTCTTTAAAAGATGTGAAACAACCTGCCTTTACCAGCCTTCCAGGCATTTCTGACTGTCACCACCCTCTGGGTAAAAAAAATTATTTCTTCACATCCTCCCGAAACCTCCTGCCCCTTGAACCTATGTCCCTCGTGACTGACCCTTGAACTAAGGGGAACAGCTGTCCATGTTCCTCATAATCTTGACACCTCAATCACGTCACCCCTGTGTCTTCTCTGCTCCAACAAAAATAAACAAAGCCTATCCAACCTCTCTTCATAACTTAAATGTTCCATCCCAGGCAGCATTCTGGTGAATCTCCTCTGCACGCTCTCCAGTGCAATCACAATATTCCTCTAATGTGGCGACCGGAAGTGCACACAGTACTCTAGCTGTGGCCTCACCAAAATTCTATACAACTCCAACATGAATTCCCTGCTTTTATAATTATGCCTCAATTGATAAAGGCATGTGTCCCATATATCTTTTTCACCACCCTGCTAAGATGCCCTTTCCGTCTTCGGAGATCTCTGGATAAACACACCTAGGTCCTTTTGTTCCTCAGAACTTCCTAGTGTCATGCCATTCATTGAATACTTCCGTGTCAAATTACTCCATCTAAAGTGTACCATCTCTCACTTTTCAGAGTTAAATTCCATCTGCTATTGATCTGCCCATTTGACCATCCGAACTATAACAATCTGTAACTACTTGTAGCCCAAAATACTCAAGCCTCACTGTTAGCCACTGAGCCAATCTTTGTGTTGTGTGCAAACTTACTAATCTAGCCACCCGCCCCCCCAACATACTAATCTATCTTGTTTATATAAATGATAAATAATAGGGGACCCAGTACGCCACTGGATACTGGCTTCCAGTCACCAAAGCAGCCTTCTGTCATTATCCTCTGTCTCCTATAACTGAGCCAATTTTGAACTACGATTGTGTCCCACCAATCAGATTTCCACCCCCAACCACTCCTGAAATACTCTTAGAAGAGCCACATGTGACATTCTATGCAACCACGATGGTGGAAAACTATTCCTTTTTGTCCTCCTCGACTTACCTGCAGCCTTTAAATGGGTTGACCATCCTCCCCCAATGCTACTCCTGGTTCATTCCGGTAGGGATTCCACAAGACTTCTTATCTATCAGTCATAATTAGAGAATAAGCTGCAACGGCTTCTTTTCCCGCTATTGTACTGTTAACTCTGGTGTTCCCCAAAAATCGATTGTCTTCTCCTTATTCTCATCTACATGCTGCCCCTTTGTGACACTGTACTTTGCCACTACTTCTATTGACCCTCCCTCCATCTTCAAATTGACAGACTGCTTATCCAACATCCAAGTACAGGATGAGCAGAAGATTCCACCAGTGAAACATTGGGAAAACCAAAGCCATTGTCTTTGATCCCGACCACAAACTCCATTCCCTGGTCAGAAACTCCATCCTTCTCCCAAGCAAGTTGTCTTTGCTTGAATTATACTAATGTGACATTTGTTTGAACTAGGCTGTTCCCACCATTGGTGTCACATTTGACCCTGAGATGAGCTTCTAACTACCATTTTTGTTGGAAGCGCTGGATCGTGAATAACAGAAAAGCTGGGTAATTTTCCCAGGGATATTTTAGACCAACTGTCATACTCCCATTGCAATCTGTGAAGAGGTCAAAGGACATTCTGGATCATGATCAAACCCAGAACTTCCATCCAGCATGGCATGGTAAATTGATGCAATGAATCACTGTGGAGCTAAATATCTAATCTATCTAAAAACTAATACACCTAATCTCTGTGAGGGCTTCTTGGATGAAGTAAAAACATAAAACCTGTGCTCCAAATGCTGTGGTAATGATTGTTACCAAGAAATGTAATAGGTTTATGCTTAAGATCACTTTTTATCCAGGGGAGTATTCAAATGAGTTATTGCTTGAGAAATAGCACAAGTGAAGGTGAGTGGTGATCATGAAGGCATAGTGACAATGTTGAAGATACATCTGGACAAGAGATATGAACAATACAATGTCTGATTTATCATATCGTTTTGTTCTGGATATAATTGCCATACTTAGTGTGACGAAGCCTACAGCTGGCTGCATAACTGCCAGTGTACCCTAGAGTGGAATAATAAACAGTGGATTAGACAATCTGTTAATTTTATTACATACAGTCTGTCTTCTGTTCAAAAACAGTCCCGTATAATCCCAATATTGCTATGCTGTTTTGTTGGGTGGTGGGGACTGCAAAGGAAGCTGTTTTTTCTCTGCTTTACTTTCTGTTCTGTTTATTTCCCATGCTTGCTGAAGTATTTTCCTTTTCATAATTTCTATGTTCTTGATGGTTAGGTTTAACTAGCTAAATTGTTGGCACTCTTAACAAAAAAAATGATTCATGGATTTCTTCACAGAAATAATTTAAAAACCACATTTGCTATCCTCATAATCCCAAACGCTAAAACCTCAGACATTTGACCTGCAAATACAGAGATGTGAGGAAGTACAAAAATTTATGAAATTTTGCATTGAAAGGATGGCTTGTTCTTGACTGGGAGGGGAGAGGGAGGGTTGGATTAACTAAATGGCACAATGTGTTGGAACATTGTCCATTTCCCTTGGGTTTGGATTTACATCTAGTCTGTATGGAATGAAAATCTCTACTGTCTTAACAGCTGTAAGAGGCCTAAGTGAAATAAGTTTGGGCAGTCTCATCTCCGTTTCAAATGAACAAAGTTCTGCAGCACACAGCTGCTGTAATTCAGTACTAAGTAAACAGCTTCAGAGTGGCAGTGAAGGTCATACTGCTGTGAGGTTGGAGTTAGAAAGATTGGTTGGAGGGAAAGCTTACACTGCACCAGAACTGTGCTGGACCCAAATATAGCAGTGATTGATGAAGATACCAGGTTCAAGAATTGGGAACTGTTTCCTTAATATTGACCCTAGAAGCAAACATTCTATATTAATATGACATTTAACTGCTGATCGAGACTGTCTAGTTGCACAGGATTGGTGAATGATCTTTAAACATTCAGAATGATTGGCTGGTTTTGATCCATTTGATTACAACTCTGTAAATATGTGGTCAGTCATATCCTTCACTCTACCGTTACCATTGTATTGGGAGTCAACCATGGTTTAATGAGGACTGTGTGAGAGTATGCCAGGAGCAACACCAGGCGTTCCTAAAACTTGGGTGCCACCCAGGTGAAGCTGAAACACAAGGCTACATGCATGCTAAACATTGGAAGCAGCATACTATAGCCAGAGCAAGAGAGTTAAAGTCTCCAATGGTTGGAGTCATACCACAAAAGAAGACAGTTGTGGTTGGTGGAGGTCAGATATTTCAGATGCGGGGCATTGTTGCAGTAATTCCTCAGGGTAGTGCCCCAGACCCAAACATCTTAAGCTACTTCATCAATGACCTTCCCTGCATCATAATGACAGGAGTAGGGATGTTTGCTGATGGTTGCACAGTGTTCAGCATCATTCACAACTTCTCAGATACAGAAGCAGTCGTGTCCATATGCAACAAGACTTGAACAACATTAATGCTTGGACTGATAAGTTGCAAGTAACATTTGCATCACCAGGCAATAACCGTCTCCAACAAGAGAGAATCTAACCATCTCCTCTTGCCTTTCAATGGCATTGCCATCTCTGAATCTAAACATCCTGAGCAGAAATTCAAAGGCCTAATCATATAAATACTATGGCTCCAAGAGCAGATCAGAGACTGGGAATTCTGCAGCAAATAAATCACCTCCTGATTCTTCACAGCCTGTCTGCTATCTACAAGGTGCAAGTCAGGTGTATGACAGAATATGCTTCACTTCTCTGGATTGGTGTTGCTCCAACAACACTCTCGAAGCTTGATGTTATCTAAGACAAATCATCCATCCACCACCTTAATCATTAACTCCCTCCTTCACCATTGCACAGTGGCAACTGTGTGCACCTACAAGATGCACTGCAAGAACTCAACGAGGCTCCTTTGGCAGCACCTTCCAAACCTGTGACCTCTACCACCAAGAAGGACAAGGGCAGCAGACACACCAGGTACACCACTATCTGGAAGTTCCCCTCCAAGCCTTGCCCCATCATGACTTGAAGCTATGTCACTGTTCCTTCACTGTCACTGGGTCAAAATCCTGGAACTCCCTCTTTGACAGTACTTGGTTTACCTACACTGCATAAACGGCAGTGGTTCAAGAGGCAGATCACTACCACCTGCTCAAGGTACTCAATTAGGGATCAGTAATAAATGCTGCCCTTGCCACCAACCCTCACTCTCATGAGGAATAAAAAAAAGTTAAGATTTTCCATCAATATTGGTGCAGCAAGGGATGAAGCATGGAATAACTCTTATTTCGGTATCTTTTAATTTTGAACTTGCTGCCGATCCTGCTTTTCCAAACCCCCCACTTGCCACATGACTCTTCTAGATGTTGCGGACCCTTCCACTTAGCAACCCTCCGGTTCATGGCCCCTCCCTCTCCCTAATTCACACTCTGGCTGCCAACCCTCAGGCTTGCAGCTGCTGCCGTTTCCTGATCTATGTTCTCACTGAACTTCCTGCTCAATGCTTCCCTCACTGTGAGCGAGGGCTCTGTCGATGAGTGGTCAGAAGCCAGAGGAGCAGTTTTGACTTAGATCTTTCTCTTAAATCACTTTTAAAGAAAAAAATAATTTTGAGGCATATTTAGCCTTGCATGTCAAGGAGGAAGGCAGTTTGCACAGGGCTAGTGGGTTTTTGAGTTGTGACCCACCAAATAAATAGCTGTGACAGTGCTAGGACCTTGGGCATGCGACTGCAGTGAGTTGTGGTTGAACTGTGTGCAGCAGACAGTGATTATGGGGCGAAAGTAAACTTGTTCCTGGATTCACATACTATTTTATTAACTTTTTAAAAATTGATTATAACAGTGCAGCTCAGTGTTTCTGCACCACTGGAACCTACAATTTCACAACCTTGGCGCTCCGGCTTCAGATCGGACCTGGAGCATGGACCTTTCATAAATGGGAACACAGGTTGATTTGATTTGATTTATTATTGTTGCATGTATTGGGATACAGTGAAAAGTATTGTTTCTTGCGCACTATGAAGTCAAAACATACCATTCATAGAGTACCTGGGGAGAAGGAAAGGTGCAGAATATAGTGTTGCAGTTACAGATAGGATGAAAAGAAAGAACAGCTTAATATATGATAGAACCATTCAAAAGCCTGATGACAGCAGGGAAGAACCTGTTCTTGATTTGCTTGGGTATGTGTTTTTAGACTCTTGTATCTTTTTCCTAATGGAAGAGGATATGTCCAAGGTATGTGAGGTCCTTGATTATGCTGGCTGCTTTCCCGAGGCAGTGGGAAGTATTGACGGAGTCAATGGATGGGAGGCTGGTTTGAGTGATGGACTGGGCTATGTTCACAACCCTTTGTAGTTTCTTGTGGTCTTCTCAGAGCAGGAGCCATACCAAGCTGTGATACATCCGGATAGGATGCTTTCTGTGGTGCAACAGTAAAAAGTTGGTGAGAGTCATAGTGGACATGCCAGATTCCTTAGTCTTCTGAGAAAGTAGAGGAGAGGTGAGTGGGAAGTTCGGCAAGAGGGTGAGTTAGGAAGTGGCAGAGGCTGCAGGTTGGAGTGCTGAAATAAAAAGGGTGGGTTAGGGAGTGGGAGAGGCCACTGCAAAATTGTGCCAGTCGGGTCACAGAGCTCCATGTCAGACAGGTACAAAAGAACTTTAAAATAAAACATGTGTCGCTAAATGAGATTACAGGCCCCAGTAACTGACCGTCAAAAAACGTAAGACGGGCCAATGTTAAACAGAGATGTAACTGTACAAGCAGTCAGTGAACACCTATTGGGAGTGGCAATCTTAACTGATTTCTTACCATTCACTCAGTAAAAGCATTATTATTCAAAACAGACCAGAATTGGTAGAGGAACACCTGAGCTGAGCTGAGAATATTTAAATTCCTGAATGATTACAAAGCTGTAAGGATTTTCTTCGATCAAACTTACCTCTATACCATGGGAAGGAATTAGTTAATTCGAATTGTACATGAGGACTTTCCTTTTGGTTTAGAATTTCCTTGTTTCTAAAAGTTTTGTTATCTTCAGTTAGCCAACAACCACCTTAAATCGAGGAAAGAGGAAAAGGTCAGCTAAGTTTGCACATCTAATTTCTATTGCTCCAACTCTGGTGCATGTCTGTTATTATGCTTCGCAAGTTATTTTTGAATGTTAACAATTTGTGCAACGTTCAGGTCGTGGCTTATTGTATTGACCAACATTTTTGTAAGGATAGAAATGGTGTATGCTGTAGTGTACCATACATGTTTCTGCTAAGGTAGATATATGCCTCTGTATGGTAACTGTATTCAATTATTTGGTGAGGGATCTGTGCAAGTGTGATCAGTTGGAGTTTGCTTGCTCTTCAGGCTACAATTCAGAATGCAGAATGAATGTTCCTTCTATTTACGTGTAATTGATGGACTTAGTTTTTAACCTACAGTCTGCAAACAATGCGATGCTGGCCTAATATTAGAACAGAATAGATGAGAGTGTAGTTTAATATAGTTCTTTAAAATTATGAAAAGATGAGACAATACATCAAAATGGCATTTCTTCTGCTTGAGGGGATCTCTAGACTAAGGGGATATTGACGCAGTAGAATTAGGACACCGCAGAAGTAAATCTTCTTGCACAAAATTGTGAGCCATTGGGCTGCATGACCTAAGTTGATGATTGCAAGGGAACATTTGTTAGCATTTAAGAATAGGTTCGACAGGTGGTTGAAGGAAAAGGGAAGGTATCGAGCAGGGAGATGTGTTTAGAACTATTCATTTGAAGGGAAACACCTCAGCATGGACTGGGCTGTCTGCTCTATTTCTGCTCACTTCAAGTAAAGTGAAAGTGATTTGGGTGAATGAAATTAAATGCCCAATAAAAATGCAATCTCAGGAATAGCACCTTTTAATGCTGTGCATTCATGCAATTCCACTGTACCAAAGGGCATGTTCTTGTTTTAAATCATGAAGGAATTTCATGCTCTTGATGCATTGGAGTTCTGTATCTGGTTGTATCATCATTTGGCAAATGTGCAGTTGTATTTGAAACGAGATGAAGTGAACTCCATTGAAGCTCTACTTGAGGATGAACCACTTGGTCAGTAGGGTAGTTAAAAATGATATTTGTTGAATGGGTGTTGCTGTGACAGTATGCAGTGCGACGTCAGTGAAATGCAGACCAAACCAGGCTCTTGTCAACGGTTTCCAAGTTGAAATTCCATTTGTTTAGTTATTGAAAAACCAGTCTCTGAATGAGGTTATCATAACAACACTGGCCTTTCATCTCTCCTTCTCCAGCTGAGCTCATTCTCCTTGCAGTGTTTTTGTTTCTCTTTGCCCATAATTGAATGGTTACCAGCCAGAACATTTTAAAGCTGTAATGTTTTTCATTTCTGCTGAATCTCTTCTTAGCTTGATACCTTTGCGAGAGGAGGCCCGGTTCTTGCTGCTGCCTTTCAACTTTGGAGAGGTTTGGAAGTAAATTCACCTTGATGGTACAGGGGTTTTGCGGATGAGAAACTGTCTTCATGATTTATCATTTTATGTAGTTTTCTTTATATTTTTTCCAGCTTTTGATTTCTTCAGTCTGGTTCTGAGGAGAGCTATAAGTCTTCTAAATTGCTCACTTGAGCTGGATTTGAGCATTTGTTTTAAAATGTGGATCCAATAGCATGGTGAAAATGATTGTTAGGTTGTTACAATTTAAGCATCTAAGCCTGAGCTAAAATGTTGGCCTCCATGTATGTGTTGAAGAAGAGTTAGTTGGAATGTAGCATGTATCTGTTTACACTATCTTCCTTCTTCACATTTTCATTAAATGCAGGCAGTGTTGGGGGGAAACTTTGAACCTGTGAACCCATGATTGGATTATCCAATTTGAAAGGGGAAAAAAAAGAAGGGTTTAGAAAGAAAGAAAAATTGCTCTTTTTCAGATCAGTAGTTTGGATTTCTGGACCATCACTATACCATTAACCCCAGGTCTGTCCATTGTGTTCAGATCCAAGCAACACATTAGAGACGCTTGCCAAGAAAGTGATTTCTCTGTCATTTCCTTATAGATTTAATCTTTCTGCAACCTAGGCTAAAGAGCCTCACCTGTCTTTTTTTAAAAAATGAGTTGGGAGCACCCAGATCTGATGGATACAATAACCCACTTTGGAGTTGCCACTCCAAAATTGACTCACTAACGCTGCCTGGATTGGGAGTTGGACACAGCCATTCCAATTCAAATGGGGAGCGCCACCACTAGTAATGGCCAGTCTGATTGGAAATGAGTAGAAACTGGGTATTGACTCAGTATTTAGAAACTATATTCTCGCTTCCACTTACTGGAGCTCCCCAGTTTGGGGTTTGAACACATCTCCTGACTAGTAAGTGGGAATGGTGTCATTAAACCGAAGACTCACTCCCTAATCCTAAATCATTATAATAAACCAGGTTTTTCTTCTCAGCAATTTTAATGCATTTCACTAGTGGCTTAACAGGAATAGTAAGAAGTCTCACAACACCAGGTTAAAGTCCATCAGGTTTATTTGGTAGCACAAGCTTTTGGAGTGTTGCTCCTCCTTCAGGTGAGTGAAGAGTGAAGAAGGAGCAACACTCCAAAAGCTTGTGCTACCGAATAAACCTGTTGGACTTTAACCTGGTGTTGTGAGACTTCTTACTGTGCTTACCCCAGTCCAACACCAGTATCCCCACATCATGGTTAACAGGAACATACAGGCAAACATATGAACTAGGAGCAGAAGTATGCCACTCTGCCCATCAAGCCAATCGCCATTCAATAATATAATGGCTGATCTATTTATAACCTCAACTCCACATTCCTTCCTATCCCTGATAGTCTTTCACCTCCTTGCTTATCAAGAATCTATCTCGTCACTATTCCACTGCTTTTTGAGGAAGAATTCCAAGACTCTCAGCCCTCTGAGAGAATAGATTTCTTCTCATCTCTGTCCCCCTATTTTTAAATAGTAATCCCTAGTTCTGGATTATTCCACAAGGATAAACATGCTTTCTATATCCACTCTGTCAAGACTCCTCAGGATCTTGTATGTCTCAATCAATTTGTGTCTTGGTCTTCTAAGCTTCAACGGATATGAGTTTCGCTTGTCCAATCTTTCCTCGTAAGATAACCTGCCAAGGGAATAGTTCTTTTGTGGCAGTTGCATTTCAGTCATGGTAGCTCTTGGATCCCAACTTTTGACTATTTATTTGGTAACCAGACCGTTAAGCTGAGGTACCTGGTTGCTTGTCCAATACCTTTTGTAGATTGTTACTTTCCATTGTGTGGACTTCCTTCCAAGTGAAAGGTTGGGCAGTTCTGAGAGTGGTGGCAGATGGTGTTTACTTTTATTTTGGCATCAGACTTACTATGGATTGCAGGTTGGCATTTCTTTTTTGTGTGATTGAAATTTTGAGTTCTGAGCCTGTATTTCAAAGAGGTCCGTGACCTGTTGGATCAACGTTTTGCTAAGAACGTGACAAATCGACTTGCAGCTCAGATGCTGTCAGATTGATGAGTTTGGTAGTTGCTTTGACAGTTGTAAACTGTTAGTAACAATATCTTATTCTCTCTGCTTAGCATTCCTTTTACAACTGTTCTTGCCGTGAGTTTTAGCCAATGTAAATATTCATCTGTGGGAGAGCCCGCGATAATATCTTCTGTTTCATATTTCATTGGCATGGTCACTACAAACCTATGAATATATATGACCAGAAAATGCCTTCTGAATCCAACAAGCTCACCCCTTTTTCAGAGATTAACTTAGTTTATCTGCCTTTTCAACATATGCCTCAGTCTCCTCTCTGGCTAGAAATGTATTCAACACTACTTATAGTTCATTTTAATAATTTCCATGCCACTTTAAACCACAACTTTGCGGTCAAGAGTTTCTTCTAGCTTTCTCTTATAATTTTATCCTGATTCTTATGTCCATAATCAACCATTTACATGGATCAATTTTCTTATTTCCTTTCATAATTTTACATTGAATGGATGGGGTCGGCAGAGACTAATTCGGTCAAGATTGTGAGTCTGAAAGTAATTAAAAATCTATAATACTCTTTCCCATTCCTTCAGTCACCTTCTCTGCTCGAAATCTATCCACTTGACTTTTAAGTTTGGTAGCATAGACTGCATCCACTGTCTCCTTAGGCAAGATTGTTCCTTATATTTACCATCTTATTTGTAAGGTAGTTAGATTTAAATGCTTGTTCTGTTTCCTCCTCCTCAGCTTGAGTTGTTCTCCTCTTATTGTCTTTCAGGATTGCTAATAATCCCAGTTTTCATAATCTCTTCTCATAGTTCAGGCAACTTTGTGTGGCATATTCTGTCCAGAATATTTCCATTATAGTGCAGTGACCAGGTTTATGGATACTCAGGTTGGGAATTGGGTCTTGTTTTGTACAAGTTCCTCATCACTTCCTAAAATTTGTGTTCTATCCTTGTGATGATGTAAGCTAAATTCTTGTTTGCTTTCTTTGCTGCTGTTACACACTCTGCTGCCAGTGTCAATGAGTTAGCAATCAGTATACCAGATTCCTCTCTGTTCTGCCTTATTGTTCAGCATGTCTGTAGCTTCTTTACCTATTCTAGTTTCATCAGTTTGCATTTATTCATATATAAAACAGTATCTGCTGCTTTTAGACCAATTTCTTATCTGTCCCAATTCTTGGACTTGGAAATTCAAAATTAGATTGCCTGTTTGTCTTTAATTTCCTAATGAAAATGAGTAGTTTCCAATCACTTTCTATTGGGCATAAATCCACAGAATTAAATTGTTATTAAATTTATCAGCCTGTGTAAGTTTTGGGCATCATGTCTGATTGCATTTGTGTGTTTGCAAGAATTTTTCATTCCTGAGGAATTTTTCTACACTCAACATTCGTAATAATGCATGACTTATGAACTTCAAATTGAAAAATCTAGTTCAGTTGAATTCTGCAAGGAAATTGAAGATTATCTTTCACACTTGACTTTGATTCGTATCCAGCGGTAATTTCCTCTGGTGGATTAGTCTGCAATGTAAAATCTCGAGGCTTTTGTTTGCCAACATATGTCTGCTCTGTTTTCTTGTTTGCTCGCTTTTTCTGCCTGTCCTGTGCCCTCTGCCTGTCCCGTGCCCTCTGCCTGTCCCGTGCCCTCTGCCTGTCCCGTGCCCTCTGCCTGTCCCGTGCCCTCTGCCTGTCCCGTGCCCTCTGCCTGTCCCGTGCCCTCTGCCTGTCCCGTGCCCTCTGCCTGTCCCGTGCCCTCTGCCTGTCCCGTGCCCTCTGCCTGTCCCGTGCCCTCTGCCTGTCCCGTGCCCTCTGCCTGTCCCGTGCCCTCTGCCTGTCCCGTGCCCTCTGCCTGTCCCGTGCCCTCTGCCTGTCCCGTGCCCTCTGCCTGTCCCGTGCCCTCTGCCTGTCCCGTGCCCTCTGCCTGTCCCGTGCCCTCTGCCTGTCCCGTGCCCTCTGCCTGTCCCGTGCCCTCTGCCTGTCCCGTGCCCTCTGCCTGTCCCGTGCCCTCTGCCTGTCCCGTGCCCTCTGCCTGTCCCGTGCCCTCTGCCTGTCCCGTGCCCTCTGCCTGTCCCGTGCCCTCTGCCTGTCCCGTGCCCTCTGCCTGTCCCGTGCCCTCTGCCTGTCCCGTGCCCTCTGCCTGTCCCGTGCCCTCTGCCTGTCCCGTGCCCTCTGCCTGTCCCGTGCCCTCTGCCTGTCCCGTGCCCTCTGCCTGTCCCGTGCCCTCTGCCTGCCCCTGGCTCTTTCTCTGCCTGTCCCTTGCTCCCCATCATGTCTCTATTGTTATCATCTAGATTTAAAACTCTGCTGAGCCTTGTGTAGCAAAACTTCCAAGAAAATATATTAAATTTGACATTAGCTCCAAATCAGAAAGTATCCTATTTGAATTTGGTGTACTGAAGATCAACTGTTTTCACTGTGATTATCTATTTCATTGTTTAATTATGCTACATGAATTTACCAGTGTGTTTTGAACAGACTTTCCGTTTATCCTCCTTCCCATCTACATATTCCAAAAGTTGGACTAGTGGTAAGCACCTAAATTACCAAGCGTTTAGATTTAGCTATTCTGAATTAATGCACCAACAGAACTTTAGTGTAGTATTTACCAACTGATTTAGTTTTTGATGATATTGTAAGGATCTTTCTTCTACCTTGCATTCTGACGGACAGTTCGGCCAAGGTTGCTGTGTTTAAGATAATCCCATATAGCCCCATCTCTCTCAATCTTGATCTCATGGAGAACAACTCCACATTTTTGAGTATGAGATTCGTTTCATTTATTCCCATTCATCAGATGGGAATTGTATATGTATGACATCACCATCTTGTTGCACTGAAATGTGGAATGTTACATGATCCTTACCAACAGATGGAAGCATATTAGATTTAAAGGGAAAGTCTCAGCATGGTTTTGCTTTCTGAAAGTTAAGTCATCATAAAGAGTTATGTGAACATGGATGAAATCTAATAACTATTAAATGGAAGTATGAAGTTCAAATTCCAGTGCAGCCTGGTGATTTCTCCTACTGTTGATGTGTTGAGAGAATTTCTTTGCTGCATGCTTTTTTGCTGGTTCAGTTTCTGAATTTATAGTCCCTTGAGGTCCACATTCTCTAGGGCAATGCCTCATTGCTAATTGAAAGTTGGCAAAAGCTTTCCCTTCAAAGTGAATTTTAAAAAATAATTCACTCAAGCCTTTGGGCAGTACTGGTTGGACCAGTACTTCTTACCCATGGGTGGCACAGTGGCATAGTGGTTAGGACTGCTGCCTCACATGCCCGGGATCCGGGTTCGATTCCCGGACAGATTCCTGTCTGTGTGGAATCTGCATGTTCTCCCCGTTTCTGCGTGGGTTTCTTCCGGGTGCTCCAGTTCCCTCCCATAGTTCGAAAGACGTGCTGGTTATGTGCATTGGCCATGCTAAATTCTCCCTCTGTGTACCTGAATAGGCGCCGGAGTGTGGCGACTAGGGGATTTTCACAGTTAGTTCATTGCAGTGTTAATGGAAGCCTACTTGTGACACACACTAAATAAACTTTACCTAATTGCCCTGGAGAAGGTAGTGGTGAGCTGCCACTTATAACTGTACAGTTTGTGTGGTGAAGGTACTCGCATAAATCTGATAGGTTGTGGGTGCCAGGAGTTTTACATTGTGCAACGAAGGAACAGTGATATCTTTCCAAGACAGGGTAGCATGTGATTGATGGTGATGGTCTTTCCATAGGCCTGTTGCCCATATCCTTCCGCATGGAGATGGAAGATCTGGAAGATTGAACGGTGGGCAAAATACTGCAGATGCTGGAATCTGAAACAAAAACAGAAAAAGCTGGAGAAACTCAACAGATCTGACAGCATCTGTGGAGAGGGAATAGGGCCAACATTTCGAGTCTGGATGATCCTTTGTCAGAGCTCTGACAGAGGGTCATCCAGACTGTTGAAAGAAGCCTTGCTGAGTTACTGCTGCCACAGTACACTGAGTGTGCAGTGAGTAAATGGTTAAAGTAGAGGATGGGTGCCAATCAAGCAGGTTTCTTTGACCTGGATTATGTCAAGCTTCTTGAGTATTGTTGGAGCTGCACTCATCCAGACATTACTGAACATTCTACCACACTACTTACTTCTGTCTTGTAGATGGTGGGCAGGCTTTGAGAAATCAGAAAGTGATTCACCCGTGCAGAATTTCTAACCTCTACCTGCTTTGTAGCTGCATTATTTATGTAGCTGATCCTGTTAAGATTCTGGTCAATAGTAATTCCCAGACTGTTGATGGTGGAGAATGTAAAGTGAAGATGGTAAGACTCCCTCTTGTTGAAGGTGGTCATTGTCTCGCACTTTTATGGCAGAAATATTACTTGCTACTGACTGTTGCAAGTCCTGGAAAGCCTGAATGTTTTCAAGGACTGCCTTTGTGCAAGAAGGGCCTGCATCATTATCTGAGTTGTGAATAGTACTGAACAATCTTCAGTTGTCACTAAATAATCCCATTTCTGACCTTCAGTGGAAGGAAGGCCATTGATGAAGCAGTTGAAGATAGTTGGACCTGGAGCACTACCTTGAGGAACTCCTGCAGTGATGTCATGGGCTGAGATTAATCTCCAGCCCTGTTCATAGTGGTGCTACCAAGTCGTTCTTGGTAATGCACATTGAAGTCTCCCACCCACAATGTATTCTATGCTTGTTGGCCTTGGAGGGAGGTTCACCAGGTTGATACTGGAGATGAGGGGGTTAGCTTATGAGGAGAGATTGAGTAAATTGGGCCTGTACTCGTTGGAGTTTAGAAGGCTGAGGGGAGATCTTATAGAGACATATAAGATAATGAAGGGGCTCGACAGGGTAGAGGCAGAGAGATTCTTTCCACTTAGAAAGGAAACAAGAACTAGAGGACACAGCCTCAAAATAAGGGGGAGTCAGTTTAGGACAGAGTTGAGGAGGAACTTCTCTCAGAGGGTAGTGAATCTCTGGAATTCTCTGCCCATTGAAGCAGTGGAGGCTACCTCGTTAAATATGTTTAAGTCACAGGTAGGTAGATTTCTGATCAATAAGGGAATTAAGGGTTATGGGGAGTGGGCGGGTAAGTGGAACTAAACCACTATCAGATCAGCCATGATCTTATTGAATGGCGGGGCAGGCTGGAGGGGCTAGATGGCCTACTCCTGCTCCTATTTCTTATGTTCTTATGTTCTTGTGCTACTTCTTCCAAAATTGTTCAACGTTAAAGAGTGCTGATTCATCAGCAGAGGGAGAACTAATGGTTTCCTTGCCCACTTTTGATCTGACGTGGTCAATCTTTATGGGGCCTGGAGTCAATGTTGGGATCACCTTTCACGTGTACACCACTATGTCACCAGCTCTAGTGGCCTATGCTACCAGGACATACCCATGATCAAGGAGTTTGAAATGTTGGCTGAAAGGTTTGACTATCAATCTTGGTTAGTTTGTAAAACAGATCACCTGAATTTGGTGCAAGTCCCCAGATGTTAGTGAGGAGGACTTTGCAGGGTCATGCTGCTTTTGTTGATGCTGAATCCAGTGCTTAATGTTATGATCCTGTTAGGGACTGTAAATGTTGAAAGAAAAATCTGAACATCCAGAACTGCGTCACAAACTTTTTTTCAAAAACAAACTTGATTGTTATATAAGAATAAAACAAAGCAAGTGCTATTAAGTGCTATAGTGCTAACACTATAGTTTATGATTACTTATGCTATGAGCTTAGCTTTACTTTTCATTTCCACTCCATAATTCCTTCATACATGACAAGAATCTTGAAGGTTCATACACTTCTGTAGAGACCAAGTCACAAGACATGCAACAGCCCTCTGGAATTCACTTCAATTCCCTTCAGTGTTCCAGCTATTCTCTGAGGTACAATTTTATGAGGACCCTTCCATTCCCTTTTGGTTAAGTGACCCTCCAACCTTTATTTCAAATCTTGCAATTGTGGATGCTTCAGCTTCTATTTCTTGTTGCCACAGATATCCAACTGCCTTGTCACAGCTTTTAAGCCAACACTGCTGACTGCTTTCTGCCATGCAATTCTGTTGAAGACCACTAGATTTCTTCCTCCAGCTGCAAACTAGGCAAATCTTACAGCTGGTTTTTTGCCTCATGTAAGACAAACTGAGCCACTTGAAATCTGAGTGATGAATGATGAAGTTAATATTCTTTCTCTGCTTAAATTAACTAACAATCATCTCCTGTTTACTCTCTCCACCCAGTGAGATGCAGTCTACACCAAAACAAAACTTTGCCAGATTTCTGAGCAAATGTCCAGATAACTTGAATAAAAGAACCTTCTGCCCCCAGAGCATCTCTGTGACAAAGTGGCATATTTTGGGATGTCCTCAAATAGAAATGTAAATTCATTATTTTACCTTCGAAACAACTCTGACTCGATAATCCAGATGAATCATTTATATTTATACTGGATGTTATTGCCGTCTCTCCAGACTCCCTGGTCCCACTCAGAGGTTTATCTGGTAGCAAAAGCCACAAGCTTTCGGAGCCTTAAGCTCCTTCTTCAGATGAGTGGGAATTCTGTTCACAAACAGAGCATATAAAGACACAAACTCAATTTACAGAATAATGGTTGGAATGCGAATACCTACAGCTAATCAAGTCTTAAAGCTACAAACAATGTGAGCGGAGAGAGCATTAAGACAGGTTAAAGAGATGTGTATTGTCTCCAGACAGGACAGCCAGTGAGACTCTGCAAGTCCAGGCAAGTTGTGGGGATTACAGATGGTGTGACATGAACCCAATATCCCAGGACTGCTCTGTCTAGTTTGATCTGTGTATTTTGTCTTAGTCATTTGGTGCAACTGAGTTAGTTGCTTCTTAGGCATTTCAAAGGGAAGTTAAGAGTCAACCACATTGTTGTGGGTCTGGAGTCAGATACAAGTCAGACTGGATAAGGATGGGAGAATTAAGGACACTAATGAAGTGGACAAGTTTTTAGATCCGGCAGTTGAGTGGAAACCTACACTGATGCTATCGTATGTTTCAATTATTGTTAACTAATTCATAGCAACCCCTGCTGCAGAACAGGAGCTATGCTGATTCCTGGGATTAAAGGGGTTGTCTTATGAGGAAAGATTAAGCAGATTGGGCCTACACCGCGTTTAGAATTTTGAGAGGTGAGCTTACAAAAATATGTAAGATTTGAAAATGAAGGGGCTTGATAGAGTAGATACAGAGAGAATGTCTCCCTTTGTGGGGAAATCTCAAACTATGGGTCAGTTTAAAAAATAAGGGCTTATCATGAGGATGAATTTCTTTTTGTAGAGAGTTGCTAGTCTTTGGAATTCTCCTCAACAGAGACCAGTGAAGGCTGGGTCATTGAATATATTCAAGGTTGAGTTAGATTTTTGATTGACAAGGGGTTTCAAGGTTATCGGAGATGGACAGGAAAGTAGAGTTATCAACCATCTGATCAGCTGTGATCTTCCTGAGAAGAAAGCCTTAATGGTGAAAGGGCCAATGCCTGCTCCTACTTCTTATCTTACAGCTTCCTCTTTCCTCAGCCACATGCATGATTTCTCCTGCCACTGATGTCACTATTGTGTATCCTCTACTGACTGTCATCCACTGCCTGCTCCTTCCCATTATCCACTCCCTGCTGTCTAATCCCTTTGTCCTCACTCCCCACCAACTGCTGCCCGATCTGCTCCCTGCTATCTGCTTCTAGCTGTCCACTCCCTCCTGTCCTCACTCTCAGCCTTCTGTCCACTCAGTTACTCCCTTTGCCTCCTGTTCTCTGCTGCTTCCTCCCATTCTCTTTGCCACTCTCCTCTTCTTCCCATGCTTGCCCTCCGACTTCGTACTCGTTTTGTTGCTGCTCTCTCCCGATTCTCTCATTGCCCACCTCACTGTTTCTTCCCGCACACTTCGGCACTCCCTCTCTCTCACCTCCTGCTCCCTTTGCCGTTTCCTCCCACTTCCTCATGCCTTCCCACTTGCCTCTTTGTCCCACTTCCTCCCACTCTCACTGACAATCCCTTCACTGATCCTCCTGCTCTTTTGTTGAGCAGGAAAAAACAACACAGGGAGTGCTGGTGGGGGGGCAGACGTAGGGGGCGAGAGGCAGCAGTAGTGGGAGGGAATGGCAAATGGGGGGAAGGCAGAAGCAGGAAGTGGAAGGCAGCAGCAAAGGTAGTGGTGGCAAATGCAGTGAAGGGAGGCAGCCAATAAGAGTAGAAGGGAGTGGAGATGGTGGCATCGGTGGAAGGGAGTAATAACAGTGCTGTATGTTTTTTCCTCATTTTGTTTGGTTTGTGCCATCTATAATACAGGCACCTGCTTGGCACAGCGCTGTCAGTGAGATCACAGGCACTGCAACTCCATGTGTGCAGACTGCAGCCTCTGTAGTTGCACGGTCAGCAAATGGAGCCTAATTAATTAACTGAATTTATGTTCTCCAGCTGCCTTGTTGAGGTTTGAACTTATGTCTTCGATTGTTTGTCCACGTTACTAGTCCAGTAATATAACCACAAAGACACTTTACCCCAAATTGCAGTGATTCAGCTCATGACAGCTCAGAGTTACAAATTGTATCACTAAACTTATCTGGCTATCCAAAAGATGCAGTTTGAAATTTAGAAGTCCTGCGGACTCATTTTCAGTAAGGAAATAAGAAAGCAATGGACTGATTTTGTCAGGGGGAGATCATGTCTGACAAATTTGATTGAATTTTTTGAGGAGGTGACTAGGTATATCGGTGAGGGCAATGCAGTTGATGTAGTCTACATCAACAACAATAAGGCTTTTGACAAGGTCGCTCGAGGAAGACTGATCAAGATGGTGGGATCCAGGGTAATTTTGCAAATTGGATTCAAAATTGGCATAGTGGGAGGAGGCAGAGGGTAATGGTCAAAAATTGTTTTTGTGACTGGAAGCCTGTGTCCAGTGGTGTACCTCAGGGATCAGTGCTGGGACCCTTTCTATTTGTAGTGTACATTAATGATCTAGACGTGAATGTGAGGAGTATGATCAGTAAGTTCGCAGAAGACACAAAAATCGGTGGTGTGGGAAATAGCAAGAAAAAAGCCAGATTACAGGATGATATAGACAGGCTGGTCAGATGGGCAGAACATTGAACATTTAACCGTTAAAATGTGAGGTGATGCATTTGGCGGGGGGACTAGCAAAGCCGTTAGGAAGTACAGAGGACCAGAGGGCCATTGGGGTGCATGTCCAAAGATTCCTGAAGGCAGCAGGACAGGTAGATAGGGTGGTAAAGTAGTCATATGGGATTCTTGCCTTTATTAGCCGAGGTGTAAAATGCAAGAGCAGGAAGGTTATGATGGAGCTGTATGAAATGTTTGTTAGGCCATAGCTAGAGTCGTGTGCATTTGATCGCCATTTATAGGAAGGAAGTGATTGCACTACAGCAGATGCAGAGGAGATTCACCAGGATGTTGCCTGGGTTGAAGTGTTTCAGCTATGAAGAGAGGCTGGTTAAGTTAGGGTTGTTTTCCTTAGATGGGAGAAGGCTGAGGGGGAGGATCTCATCAAGGTGCGCAAAATTAAGAGAGATTTAGATATAGGGTAGAAAGGACGACACTTTTCCCCTTAGTAGAGGGGTCAATACCTGAAGGGTATAGATTTAAGGTAAGGGGGAGGAGATTTAGAAGGGATTTGAGGAAAATCTTTTTCACACAGAGGGTGGTGGGAATCTGGAATGCTACCTGAAAGGGTGGTAGAGGCAGGAACCCTCATAACATTTAAGAAGCATTTAAGTGAGCACTTGAAACTCCTTCGTATACAGGCTACAGACCAAGTGCTGGAAAATGTGATTAAAATGTGTAAGTGTTTGATGGCTGGCACAGACACAATAGGCCAAAGGGCCTCTTTCTTTGTTGTAAAACTGTATTACTCTATGACTTATAATATCCATTTTAGCAGCTCTTGGTACACATCTGCTGACCTTCGAATGAATTTTACGGAGCCCGAAAACATATCACAAAAAGGACTGTGTTTGTCGCTGTTGGAAAGAATGTTGGTTCCATGTGGCTCCCTTCCCTGTGCGAGAGAATTGGGGAATGCTGAAGTCAGCTCCTGGCACATCCAACAGTTTTTCTTTAGCTTAACTTCCAAACACAATATGGGTATTTAAATTTTTTTTAAGAAGCACATCTTTGTACTTCTGTTAGCAAGGCTACAAGAATATAATACTCGGAATTAAGTAGAGTGCATGTGTGTGGTCTTTTTCTGTGGTTGACTTTGGAAAGCTCGTTATGTGCTATTTGTTACCATGCAGCAGTGGAGTTTTGCTGCTACTTCTAAAGCTGCAGCAAGAAAAACATGTTTTAAAATGCTAAATCAAAGTGCAATCTGATGTGACCAACCTCACAACATTACACAGTTCAACCCACATTGCTTAATACTTTAGTTTGAAACTAATGGGATTGTGGAGAAGATGCAACTGATCAACGCAAGTCATTGAACATCTTCTCATTCAATGTAGATTCCTGTTGAAGCTTCAGTGTGGTGATTTTTATCCATCTAAAATGCATGGTCTATAGCCTCTGCAGCTGTTAGTAAAAAAGGTGACATTGGTGTGAGGTTTCCATGTTTTACATTCATGATGACTTTTTCAGCAGTTAATGAATAGAATATGGTTGCTCCTTAGCTGAATTTCCATTTGGCAGTTTTGACGGTGCTGGGTTCAGCATTTTGGAGAGCAAGTTGCATCGTATGAGGGACCATGGAGAAAGTGAAAATATTAAACAACTAATTAAAATTAAAAGTCATTTTATCCTGAAATCTTCAATCCCTGAGGATCTGCATCTTAGTTTTTTCTCCAACTTTTACTCCGTTGTTTGGTCTAGATAGTTCATCATTTTACTGGATTTGTTAATTGGTCCTCTGCATTGGGCAGACCAGTTGCACATTGTGTTCACCGAGATCCCTTCATCTATAGCTATTTAAACATGAGGCAAAGACAGAAATAATTCTGACTTTGAGAAGTGAGGATTAAGAGTTAGCCAACACCAATTTGTTGAAGGCAAATTGTGTCTGATTAACCTGATTTGAGTTTGTTCATGAAGTGACATAAGGTTGAAGAAGATAGTAGCACAGATGTTGCATGTATGGACTTCCACAAGACATTTGCTGAAGTGTCTCATAATAAATAATTTGGAAAATAGAAGCACATGGGATTAAAGGGACAGTGATAACTTGTGTACTTAAGCGGGGAGGCGGTAGCATTGTGGTCACATCACTGGACTAGTAATCCAGAGGCCCAGATTAATGCTCTGGAAGCATCAGTTCAAATCCTACCATGGGAGCTGGTGGAATTTGCATTCAGTCAATAAATCTAGAATTCATGATGACCACAAAATCTCATTTGGTTCACTAATGTCCTTCAGGGAAGGAAATCTGCCATCCTTGCCCAATCTGGCCTACATGTGACTCCAGACCCACAGCAATGTGGTTGACTCTCAAATTCTCAGTTCAAGGGTAATTAGGGATGGGCAACAAATACTGGACTTGTCACACATCCCATGAAAACAATAAATAAAAACCTAATTGGTTAATGGAAAGGAGGCAGGAAGTTATTAACAAATGTTTTTCTTACTTTCAGAGGTGAGAAGTAGAGGAATATGCAGTGGCGGTTACTTCAGGGGGTTGATATTAGGATCATTGCTTATCTTGTTATAAATAAATGACCTGGACGCGTGTATAGGGAATTCAAGTTCAAAGTTTGCAGACAGTCCAAGATTGGGCAACGTAAATAGTGTACGGACAGCAACAGACTTCAGAACTTAGTCTGGTAAAATGGGTGTACATATGATTGATGCAATTCAATCTGGATAAATGTGAAGTGATGATCTTTGGGCGATACAACATGGAGAAACAATATAATCTAAATACTAGGGGTAGGAAGTAAAAAGGGACCTTTTAAAAAGGCAATTGGACATCGAATTGACGAGAACTGATTTACTGGGCTCTGGGGGCAAGAAACTAAGGCATGGGATTAAATTGAGCAGGTCTATCAAAGAGCTGGCACAGGCATAACAGATTGGCGGAAGATGAGAAGATCAGAATTGATATTGCTCTTGATCTGAACACTGGAGGTGATGAGACTTTAGAAATGGCCGGGAGCGGTTGTCCTGAGTGAACTTGGGCTGAGGACAAGACTGTAGAGAAGTCAGAGGTGAGTGGGCAGACTGGGGTTAGCCAATTTCATTGTGTCCCAGACAATTTTGTGGGTTTATTAATAATACTTATGATTGGTTCAAACTTGTACCTGTATATTGTCACAAAATTTGGACTTTAAGGATTTGAACTGCTTCTTGGCTAAAACTGTATAATTGTCCAGTGAAATATGTTGGCTGAGAGTTTATACCTGCATGTTTAGCTGATATAGCCTTATATTCACCTTCATGTAACCCTTATGGTATATTATATTATTTTTTATCTTGTAGATAGTAAAGTTATAAAATCAATCTATTTGCATACATTAATAATTGTACAAATAATCAAAATTATGGCACTGCTATGCGGTAAATTGAAACATTAAGTTAATATCTTAGCAATAAATTAGAATATAAATTGTTCGTAAGTGTGCTCCAGTCTGAGAGATTCTTTACAGATGTAACACAGGCAGAATGCACATTTAGTCTTTGTGGTGATGCTTCCATTGTAGCACTTGGGCTTCTTGTCTAAGAATCAGTATGGAATGTGATTGTGAGCTGGCTGCACCTCTTCCTAAGATCAACAACAGAAATATTTTTTGCACGTGTGCTTACATATGAGCATGTGTGCTCGGATGTGTACACAGGGCTGGATGCTTCAGGTAATTAATTAATCAGGTGGGGTCATCTGCTTCTTCCTCGGGGTGAATCTTACCGGCTCGTCACGCCAGTCAATCAGCGTGATGAGCCAGTAAGATCTAGCGAGAGGTGCAAAACTGGGTTCTCACCTGTTTTCTCACCTCTTGTGATGTTACCAGCCTTAATGAGCTGACAAAATCAGCCTTGCGTCCAGGAAGGGTTGATTTAATTCTTCATTAGCATATTTTAATAAAATTAGTGAGCCTCAGACGCAATTGTCCGGGCTCACTTACCTTAACAACCTCACCGGTTGAGGTCCTCACCAGTGAGGATCACATATGGTCCCCACCAACGGGACCAGATGTGACAGCCTCACTGATGGGGTTGGAGACCCTTGATGCCTCTGGGTGGTCAGGGGCAGGAGTGGGCAATGCTGCTTGGGCATGGCCATCCTGGCAATGCCAACCTTACCCTGGCAGTGCCAACTGGACACCAAGGGGGTATGGCTAAGGGGAGGGGCCTGACCTGTAGGGCGGGGCCTGAAGGGAGCAGGGCCATGACAGGGAGGTGGCCATGCTGGGGAGGCAAGGTGAGAGAAGCTCTAAGGGGGGAGGGATACTCTGCGTCAGGGATCGGGGACGGCGATCGGCCGTGGTGGGGTGGAATTGGGAATGGCGATTGTCCAGGATCAGGGAGGCGATCAGTGGGGGAAGTTGACAGATCTCCCAGTGCACTTGAACATGTACACAGTGGACTGAGAGATTGGATCACCTGTGCAGTGGCACCTCTACAGCTCAGCAGCCGGCTTCTTCTTCTCCCCCCCAACCCCCCCCCCCCCCCCCGCCCCTCCCCCCCCGCCCCGCCCCGCCACCACCCGCCCCCAGAATTATCCATTGACTGTGTGACTGATCAGCCAGCTTTGGTCCTTTTCTTGTAATTACAGCCCTGTTCAGCTTGGTACCACATTCTAAGATATGCCTGGTGCTATGCTTTCTAACCGTGCTATGCATTGAACTAGTGTTTGTCTCTTAGCTTGATAGTGATGAAGTACTGGGGCGGGGGGGGGGGTGGTTTGGCCTATGAACTCTGGTGCTCTAAGCTTTCACTGCATATAGTGGTGAATAGTACCTCATAGATACCCAGATTTAGGATGCTGTGCATGGGCAGTTGCTTGTTTTAATTCAAAGATTGCTACTATACAGAAATATCAAACTGTTGTGCTGCCTTTGTCTCTGAAAAGATTGGGACTGTGATGTCACCCTCTGATGCTCACTGTCTGTGTTCATGTGAAGAATGACACCTTTGAACTGTAGTCTAGAAAGAATCAGCACAGTTACGTGAGGAGAGAATATTAGGGAAGGGAGTGAGAGAAAGTACAACATGTACTTAAAACTGTATTGATGCAACAAATGCGGTGTTAGTTGGGGAGCAGTCTATTTCCCAGTTTTTGAACTGGACCCTTGTATAAGTTACAGTATTGCACTCCGAAATGCATGATGGCAACTGGAGGTTAAGATTAAAAGGATACATGTGTTTCTTTAAAAACGCTGCTCGTGTGGTTAGAGATTGGCACCCGGTTCCTCTTCTCTGCTCTAAACAGCTCTTCCTGTTTCTTTCAGCTCTGTGGTGCGGACGGAGCATGAGTGCCTCAACTTCCAGGCGGGCTTATGCTTATTTACTTGAACTTTTCTTCTCTTTATCAGATGTACTTAAATTTCTGAAAATGGGATGCTGCATTTATTGAGCGAATCTATATATTCTAGCTACAATTCACATTCTAATCATAGACATCTAACCCCTTTTGTGTTCATGAACTGTCTCAAGCAGCAGCAGTTTTGTAACCTCGCAGGTGGTTTTTACCTAAATCCCCTCCATTTATATTTCAGAGCAATTCCAATGTATTATGAAGAGAACACTGCTGTGAATGCAAATTCTTCATTAACTTTAAATCCAGCAGACCTTCCCCAGTGAATAATCAAATGGACAATCAGCACAGGCTAGAAATGAGAGAAGACATTACTAGCCATGAATGGGAAGTTCTAAACACAAAACCTGCCGATGCGCAGGAAAAATGGCTTTGCCCATTGCCAATGAAGGCCAGTTTGTAATTGCTACCTGCAACAGCAATGTTTCCAGAGGAGCTTGGAAAGCACCACCTCCTTTTTCAGTTAGTGTTTAAGTAATCTGGGAACAGTGGCATTTTGCATTCTCAAAATTGTAGTCAATATCAAAAAATAAAAATTGGATTTAGTGGGCATTTGTAATAGGTGGTGAGGTTCTGAAAAATATCACGTAACTACAAATCAGTGCTCCAGTGAGTTTGAGAAATGTCACATCTTTTGTGAAGGGTTGAAAATGTGTGCCTGATTGTTGTCGACTGAGATTTGAGTTTACATATTTTAATATTTCCCTCTTTGGCATATTTTCCCTGACAAGTTATTTTTATATCTATTTATTTGTGTTCCTACAGATCCTTTTCTACATTGACCTTAGATTTTTTTTCTCACTTTGTTTAGGCTCTCCCAGAAGACTGTGTGACTGAGGGAGCAGGGGGAACTAAAAGGACAGTGTTCTAAAAATAAGTGTTAGAAGAAATTGGGGTCAGATGCAAAAAGACTGGCACAAGTATTTAGTAGTTTTCTTCAATTAACAGAATGAGAGTTGCTTGCTTGTTCCCATGAAGCGGTAGTTTAAGCACCATCAGATGGTCATTCAGAACCTTGAGAAGGCAAGTGAACTGACTGATGAGGTAGTATAGGAAAGCAAAGCCTATGTACGCTTCATGCCATTCTTTTTTATAGTCACTCCAAAAGAATGTCTAACCAGCACCGATTTCCTTCAGCTGATTCAGGTAGATGAGTCATGCTGAGGACAGCGATCTGGATGTTGTATCTAACCAGCTCTCCACTGATGAGTGGTTCTTCTCTAGGATCTGTCAGCTGTTGTGTTGTCCATGAGGATTCACACGTTCCAAGTGCTCATGTTGACCCGTGTCACCTTTACATGGACAGTTACAACTGAATTGTGCTGGTGATGTAACCAGAATGCTGAAACTCAATTAACCAAAGTGAATCCTCCATGGGGAACTTGAGTCTGAGGTGCACTCTTATGGCAGTCTGAAGAAGTGCTCAAAGGGCAAGCTGAAGGCTTCACTTAAGAGCTTTGATATCAACTTTGAGTCTTGAGAGAAGTTTGCTCAGGATCACTGCACTTGATGCAACCAAATGAAAAACAGTGAGGCCTCCTTTGAAAGCAACTGCATATCAAAGAAAGAGAGAAAACACAAGGAGAGGAAATCCCAAGCCAGCGACTTGTTAAAAACTCAGTCATCTGCAGCATCCTGTCCTATTTGTAGCACAACTTTCTGGGCACAGATTGGCCTTGGCAGTCACCTACGTACTCACTAGAACCCAACCAAACATCCCAGATGATAAACATGGTCATCACAAAGGATGAACAAATATGCGACACACCAAGATCAGAGTCAAGTCATGTAAGTAGTTGAACTCAAGAGATGTACCGGGATCTATTAGGTGGCAAATCACGATGAAGGCCCTAATAAAGAATGAGCTGTTTGTGGTTTGAATCAATGAGATACAGGAGACTAGTGTGAAATGCAGTAACTTGCATAAGATCATGGGCTCAATCTGTGAGGCATTGTGAGTGTGACCCTGTGTCCAATATTGTTGAAGTGCAGTGCATCAGAATTCCACCGCACTGTCATTACTTTATTTATGACAGTTTATTACAAGCACGGGAAGCAGTGATGTCTTTTGTCTAAGTGAACCTCTTGCCACATCCTGAAATTCATTTCACTGGGGTGACAATTTACTAGGTTGCTCCTCCAAATCCCCATCCCATCACATACCATTCTTCAGATCATCAGTATTTGGACCTCAATTATTTCTTAAAGATGCAAAATATTTCCTTGAGCAAAGCAAATTTGTGGCCATTGATGTAAGAAAAAAAGCATAATCCTAGATGTAATGTCATGATACTATACAATTTGTATTTGTATCATGCAGGAGTGTGCTGCTGGCATCTTTATCTGACTGGATTTATCAAAACAGCTGCTGTATAACTTTATTTTGCAACAGCTAATCGGCATTTGCTGTAACGTTGTACTTGGGAGCTCGCCAATCAGTGTGTGATGCATCTTGCTACTCCGGCAGAATGGAGCTGAAATGCAAAGTTTAGTCAAATACAACATCATTTTTTGCCTCGTATATAGAATGAATCTAGATTAAATATTTTAAAAGTTTGTTCTGTGTTAACCACTTAAAACACAGCTTGAATTGATGATTGCTGTTACTGGCTCACATTGGTTACAATGTGGCAATATCTTGATTTTAAAATTCTCATTTTTGTTTTCAAGTCCTTCCTTGGCCTTGTTCGTCTTTGTCTCTGAAACTTCCTCCAGACCTCCATCCCTCTGATTCTTCTGCAATCCTCTGATTCTGACCTCTTGAACATCCTTAAGCTTCATTGATTCACCATTGGCGGCTGTCCCACCAACTGATTAGGCCCTAAGCTCTTGGATTCCCTCTCTAAATCTCTTTAACTTCATTGCAGTGTTAATATATGCCTATTTGTGATACTAATGAATAAACTTTATAAAAACTTTATAAACTTGCTATTCTCTTTTAAGACACCTCTTAAAGCCCATCTCTTTAACTAAACTTTTGATCATATGTCCTAGCATCTCCTTATGTGACTCAATGTAAAATTTTGTATTATAATTCTGTTTAGAATTACCTTGGGACATTTGCAAATTTGAATGTGCTCTATAAATACAAGTTGTTATAGCTTTCGCAAAATTAAATTGGCACAGAACACCTAAACTCTAGCAGACTGTCTGGTGCGATGAGGTTTGTGATGACTATTTCCTATGCAGGAAGCTTCTGAACTTTAAACCATGCCATTAGACAACAACACCAGGGCTAGTTCTGATGGTGACCACATTGTGAGAGGCAAGTTTCCCTTTCACCTTTGTCTCCGACAGCCTACTTCACACATTGTTCACAATTTTATCTTGTTGCATGTTGTCTAGAGAGGGCAAATTCTGTGCCTTGCTCTCGGCCTTTCACTTTTCTAGCATGATGCTGGTCTCACTGGGATCACTGTGTGATGTTTAGATCCAATTTGTGTTAGATTGGGTTCCCACCAAATCCATTTCCAGTGACATTAGTAGATCCACATTTTTACAGGTCCATAATGTTTTTGATTGCCCTGAAATGTTGGGCCATTTATAGCAGGGAACTAAACTGTGAATTTGGTGTGTTCTATACTTTTGTGCGAGTGATTCAATATTCTGGCGGGAAGGTTTGCTAAGGCTACTGGGGAGTGTTTAAACCAGAATGGTTGGGGGGTGGGAATCAAAATGAGGTGGCTGGGAGAGAGGAGGTTAACTTAAAAATAAAAGGGGTTTGTAGACGGTGTGAGAGGGAGGATAGGCAGGTGACGGAGAAGAGGAGCGCTCAGACCGAAGGGTTGAGATGTGTGTATTTTAATGCAAGGAGTGTAGTGAACAAAATGGATGAGCTTAGAGCGTGGATCACTACTTGGAAGTGTGATGTGGTGGCCATTACAGAGACTTGGTTATCTCAGGGACAGGACTGGATACTTCAAGTGTCGGGTTTCAGGAGGGACAGGGAAGGAGGCAAAAGAGGTGGAGGAGTAACACTGTTGATCAGGGATAGTGTCACGGCTGTAGAAAAGATGGATGCCACAGAGGGATTGTCTATGGAATCTCTGTGGATGGAGGTTCGCAACAGGAAGGGGTCAATAACTTTACTGGGTGTTTTCTATAGGCCGCCCAATAGTAGCAGGGACATGGAGGAGCAGATTGGGAAGCAGATCCTGGAGAGATGTGATAATAACAGAGTGGTTGTGATGGGAGATTTTAATTTCCCAAATATCGATTGGAATATCCCTAGGGTAAGGGGTTTAGATGCAGAGGAGTTTGTTAGGTGTGTTCAGGAGGGCCTCCTGACACAGTATGTGGATAAGCCTACAAGAGGAGAGGCTGTACTTGATTTGGTATTAGGGAATGAACCTGGGCAGGTGTCAGATCTCTCAGTGGGAGAGCATTTTGGGGATAGTGATCATAACTCTATCTCCTTTACATTAGCATTGGAGAGAGATAGGATCAGTCAAGCTAGGAAAGTGTTTATTTGGAGTAAGGGCAATTATGAGGCTATTAGGCAGGAATTTAGAGGCATAAATTGGAAGGAGGTTTTCTCAGGGAAATGTACAGAAAAAATGTGGCAAATTGTCAAGGAAAATTTGTCTGGAGCCCTACACAGCAACGTTCCAATGAGACAGGGGAGTTATGTTAGGCCACAGGAATCATGGTGCACGAAAGCTGTAACGAATTTAGTCAAGAAGAAAAGAAAAGCCTACAAAAGGTTCAGGGAGCTAGGTAATGTTAGAAATCTAGAAGAGTATACGACTAGTAGGAAGGAACTAAAGAGGGAAATTAGAAGAGCAAGAGGGGGTCATGAGAAGGCCTTGGCAGACAGGATAAAGGAGAACCCCAAGGCATTCTACAAGTATGTTAAGAGCAAGAGGATAAGATGTGAAGGAGTAGGACCTATCAAATGTGACGGTGGGAAAGCCTGTATAGAACTGGTAGAAATGGCAGAGGTACTCGATGAATACTTTGCTTCAGTATTCACAGTGGAAAAGGATCTTGGTAGTTGCAGTGCAGACTTGCAGTGGACTGAGAAGATTGAGCATGTGGACATTAGGAAAGAGGATGTGTTGGTGCTTTGAAAAGCATCAAGTTAGATAAATCGCCGGGACCGGATGGGATGTACCCCAGGTTACTGTGGGAGGCGAGGGAAGAGATTGCTGAGCCTCTGGCGATGATCTTTGCGTCATCAATGGAGACGGGAGAGGTTCCGGAGGATTGGAGGATTGCGGATGTGGTTCCGTTGTTCAAGAAAGGGAGAAGAGATAGCCCGGGAAATTATAGACCGGTGAGTCTAACCTCAGTGGTTGGTAAGTTGATGGAGAAGATCCTGAGAGGCAGAATTTATGAACATTTGGGAAGGAATAGTATGATCAGAAATAGCCAGCATGGCTTTCTCCAAGTCAGATCATGCCTTACGAGCCTAATTGAATTTTTTGAAGATGTAACTAGACACATAGACGAGGGAAGAGCGGTAGATGTAATTTATATGGATTTCAGCAAGGCGTTTGATAAGGTGCCCCATGCAAGGCTCATTGAGAAAGTGAAGGGGCATGGGATACAAGGGGACATTGGTTTGTGGATTCAGAACTGGCTTGCCCACAGAAGGCAAAAAGTGGTTGTAGATGGGTCTTTTTCAGCATGGAGGTCGGTCACCAGTGGAGTGCCCCAGGGATCTGTTCTGGGACCCTTGCTCTTTGTGATTTTTATAAATGACCTGGATGAGGAAGTGGAAGGATGGGTTGGCAAGTTTGCTGATGACACAAAGGTTGGAGGTGTTGTGGATAGTGTAGAAGGATGTCAGCAGTTGCAACGAGACATAGATAAGATGCAAGACTGGGCGGAGAAGTGGCAGATGGACTGCAACCCAGATAAGTGTGTGGTGGTTCATTTTGGCAGGTCGAATAGGATGAAAGAATATAGCTTTCTAAATGCCTCCTTTTCTGAATGCGTTTGTACTCTTGTTTTATGTTGTACAGAATTTGTTCTGTGGTGAGGCGGTGTGGAAGATCAGAAGGATCTTGGGTTCCGGGTTCATAGGACGCTCAAAGCGGCGTCGCAGGTAGAGGCTGTGGTTAAGAAGGCGTATGGAATACTGGCCTTCATCAATAGAGGAATTGAGTTTAGAAATCGGGAGATAATGCTGCAGCTGTATAGGACCCTGGTCAGACCCCACCCGGAGTACTGTGCCCAGTTCTGGTCGCCTCATTACAGAAAGGATGTGGAAGCCATAGAAAGGGTGCAGAGGAGATTTACAAGGATGTTGTCTGGATTAGGTGGCATGCCGTATGAGGATAGGTTGAGAGAGCTAGGTCTATTCTCCTTGGAGAGGCGAAGGATGAGAGGTGACCTGATAGAGGTGTATAAGATGTTGAGGGAGTATTGATAGAGTGGATTCTCAGAGGCTTTTACCCAGGGTTGAAATGGTTGCCACAAGAGGTCACAGGTTTAGGGTGCTGGGGAGTAGGTACAGAGGAGATGTTAGGGGTAAGTTTTTCGTTCAGAGGGTGGTGGGTGCGTGGAATTGGCTGCCGGTAGTGGTGGTGGAGGCGGATCCGATAGGGTCTTTCAAGAGACTTTTGGATAAGTTCATGGAGGTTAGTAAGATAGAGGGTTATAGGTAAGCCTAGTAGGTAGGGACATGTTCGGCGCAACTTGTGGGCCGAAGGGCCTGTTTGTGCTGTAGCTTTTCTATGTTCTATTAACCACTATCCTCTGAAACAGTCTAAATCATCATTGAACTTGTAAGTAATTTATTTAGATCTCGCTTTGTGAAAGGTGACTGCTGTATTGAAGAATTTGGGATGTTTCTGAGATATTATTAAATTAGTGTTATCTAAATGGAAGGCTCTCTTCCTTTGTCTTACCTTCTTGCCTCTCTTTTTCATGCAAGCATAATTTGGAAAAACGTCATGCAGATGTTGTACTTTGCATTTTTGGCCATCAAAATTACACTTTGGTAGGATTCCTGATATTGAATTGGTCAGCATTGGTCACTATTTCAATCAAAAGCTCCATCTTAAACGAAATACTGTGGCTGCTGGAATCTGAAACAAGAACAGAGGATGTTGGAAAAATTCAGCAGGTCTGGCAGCATGTATTAGGAGGGAAACTATTACATTTCGAGATCATTGACTTTTCGTCAGAGCTGAAGGGAGGGAGAATGTTTAGAATGTGTAGAAACTGCAACAAACAAAGTAGCAAAAGAACAAAAGACAGAAGACCTGGTGTGAGAGGGGCTTTGCATTGGGACAATACATGTATGGGATATAAAAAAGGGGGGATTTATGTTGGAGGAGAACAGTCAAAATCGAAAGTTGCTGAACTTAATATTTCCTTGGCATGCTGCAATGCTCCAGTGAAGCTGGCGCAAGCTGGAGGAGCAGCATCTCATCTTCCGATTGGTCACATTGCACTCCTTGGGACTTATCTGGAACATTCTCCCTCAAAAAGGGTCAGTTGAAGCTTTCAAAATTGACTTTGATAGATTTAATAAGCACTGTCACTCTAGAGTTGGGAGTAGCACGTGGCACAGTGATTAACACTGCTGCCTCAAAGCGCCAGGGACCCGGGTTCGATTCCTGGCTTGGGTCTTTGTCTGTGTGGAGTTTGCACATTCTCCCCGTGTCTGCTGGGTTTCCTCGCACAGTCCAAAGATGTGCGGGTTAGGTTGATTGGCCGTGCTAAATTGACCCTAGTGTCAGGGAGACTAGCAGGGTAAATGTGTGGGGTTATGGGGATGTGGCCTGGGTGGGATTGTGGTCAGTGCAGACTTGATGGGCCGAATGGCCTCCTTCTGCACTCAAATTATTTTATGATTCTATTCTATGCTTCTAAATGACCACATACCCAATGTGGATCCCAGTCATGTCAGCTTTACTGACTAAAATTGTAGAGCAACATAACTTTCTATACTGCTGACCGCAACTACTTCAGCCTCATTTCAGGTAAGCTTAGAAAAAAAATCTGCCAATTTCAATATGTTCTTACCTGTTATATTTTTCCTCCAGACCATCTTTGGCAGGGGGTTATGGGGATAGTTTGTGTAAAGGGCATTGAAATGTCTGATCAGCCATGATTGTATTGAATGATGGAGCAAGCTCGACAGGCTGAAGAGCCTACTGTTCCTATGTTTCTAATTTTCATCTTTGGCCCTTTAGCCACTCCACTGGGCCTCCCATTTTCCAACTGCTGCATTTGAAATCACTTGCCTCCTTGTTTTCTCCTGCTACGATTTAGAAAAGGGCCTCAGGTACTCTTCCCTCTGCCTTGCTCTACCGTGCCCCACTATACTGTCCCACTTTGGATTTTTCTTTCCTGTGTCCTAATACTTCCCTGTAATCTGTGCTTTAATCAATAAATATGACGGAATTCCTTACTTTTTTTCTTGATCATTGCATCCAGATGTTCTTGAACTCCACTTTTTTTGCTGTATATTCATGACCCTTCTGACCCACTCCAAAACCAATTTTCAATCCCATTTGCTCTTCTGTGTTTGTCGCCCTTCTATTCTTCATCCAGCTGCTCCAACTCAAAGGTTCTTCTCTCATTGCTCTTCTCCATAGAATCCCTACAGTGCAGAAGAAGGCCACATGACCCATTGAGTCTGCATGGACTCTCCGAAAGAGCATCTTATCCAGGCCCACCTTCCCTTCCGCCCTATCTCTGTGGCATCAAGGAGTCCTGGCAAAACTGGGCTCAATGGGAATAAGGGGAAAACCCTCTGCTGGCACAGGTATGGTTGTGGTTGTTAGAGGTTAATTTATCTCAGTTCCAAGGCAGGAGTTCCCCAGGGTAGTGTCCTCGGCCCAACCATCTTCAGCTGCTTCATTAATAACTTTCCTTCCATCATAAGGTCAGAGACGGGATGTTCGCTGATGATTGCACAATGTTCAGCATCATTTCTGACTCCTCAGACACTGAAGCTGTCCATGTGCAAATGCAGCAAGACCTGGACGTAAAGCCTATCCAGTATCTTCAAGGCACAAGTTAGAGTGCAGTGAAATACTCTCCACTTGCCTGGATGAGTGCAGATCCAATAACACTCAAGAAGCTCGACAGCATCCACGACAAAGTGACCTGCTTGATTGCTAGCCCTTCCACAAACATTCAAGCCGTCCAGGAACAACGGAAAGTGCGAGCAGTGTGTACCATCTACAAGATGCACTGCAGGAACTCAGCAAAGTTCCTTAGGCAGCATCTTCCAAACTCGTGATCTTGGTTTCAGATAAAGCTCGGCACAGTGTTCTGTGCTGTACTGTTCTATGTATGTTCTAACACTGTCATCAAGAAGGGAAAGGGCACCAGACACATGGGAACAACATCACCTGAAAGTTTCCCTCCAAGCCATTCACCATGCTCCCTTAGAACTACATTGCTGTCGCTGAGTCAAAATCCTGGAACTCCCTCCCTAACAGCACTGTGGGTGTACCTACACCACATGAACTGCAGGGCAGCTCACCACCACCTTCTCAATGGCAATTAGGGATGTGCAATAAATGCTGGCCTAGCCAGTGACACCTACATCCCAAGAATTAAGTTTTAAAAAAAATTGCTGGCATCCTTTGTGTATAATTTTCCAATAGTTTGTAATGATTTTATTTTTCTCTTTCGATTTTCTATCCTCCCTTCTTGCCCTAATGAAATCCAGCTGGATCACAATAGACTGGTGTGGTGAAGAGAGAGGCTTTCTCTTTTAAGTAGTTCTGTCTGGCCATTTTATAGCAGAACTTTTAAAATATTTGAAAGAACCATCACCTCTCATTTCTACTTCTGACCTTCCTGCTCATTTTCTTGCAGTTTATTTTTGCTGGCCTTTACAAGCACTGAAACCCTGTGTAAACAAGTAAATAGCTAAGTTAAAGCTATGTATAGATTACTGGGAGGCTTTTGAGTGAATCTATATTTAGGTTGCTGCTGGTGAAAGTATTAATTTTGTTTCAAATAGGAGTTGGTTGGCTTTCACGCACTCCTTCCTTTCTCTGTAATGTGCTATGTGGGGGTTGAGTTTTGTGGGGCCCACACTTGTTTCATTCCTCTCTGATCTATAGCATCCATCTATCAAGGTTCATGTACAGTTGAAATAGCAGATGCTATGATTCTGCTGAAATATGCTATGAGACAGCTTTGCGAATGACATAAAAAAACAGAGGATGCCATTTCCTACTTGTGTCTGTAGCTCTTGCTGTGAGAGTATTAGGGGGCAATGTGTGTCATCAAAGTAACTCTTTGGCATGTTATGAGGGGTGTACCATCAGACATGATGTCCAGTATAGGAGCATTAGTTATTGGAGGTATCTTCATATATCCCACATGATGTCAAGAAATGGCTGAAGTTGCCGCATACTGCAAAGGATATGGGCCCTGGCAACATTTCAGCATTAGTACTGAAGACTTGTGCTGAAGAGCCAGCCCCCTAGCCAAGTTATTCTGGTACAGCTACAACACTGGCATCTATCCAGAAATGTGGAAAATTGCCCCATTATGTCCTGTCCATAAAAAAACAACACATATTCAGCTTGGCTAATTACCACCCCATCAGTCTACTCTTGATCATCAGTCTAATGATGGATGGTGTTGATGACAGTCTCTTTGAGCAATATTACTCAGCAATAACATGCTCACTGATGTTCAGTTTGGGTTCTGCCAGGGCCACTCAGCTGCATTATATCCTTGGTCCAAACATGGACAAAAGAGTTGAACTCAAGAGGTGAGATGAAAGTGATTGTGTTTGATACCAAGGAAGCAGTTGATCAAGTGTGGCATCAAGGAAGCCAAGCAGAATGGAGTCAGTGAAAATGGGAGTAAAATTCAGCACTGGTGGAAGAGGTACTTGGCACAAAGGAAAATGGTCGTGGTTGTTGAAATTCAATCATCTCAGTCGAAGAACACCACTACAGAAGTTCATCACGGTTGCATCCTAGTACCAACTATCTTCAGCCGCTTCATCAATGATCTTTCCTCCATCATAAAGTCAGAAGTGTGAATTTTCGCTGATGGCAATATTCAGTGCATTTGTGACTCCTCAGATCTATGTCCACATAGAATGTGCGCAGTCTATGTCCACATTCAGCAAGACTTGGACAATAATTCAGACTTGGACTAATAATTGGCAAGTAACATTCACGCCACCCAAGTGCCAGGCAATACCAATTCCAAAAAGAGAGAATCTAACCATCGCCCCTTGACATTCAATGGCATTACTATCGCTGAATCCCCCACTTTCAACATCACAGGGGTTACCACTGACCAGAGCTGAACCGGAGAAGCCAGAGAAATACTGTGGCTCCAAGACTATGTCAGAGACTGACAATTCAGTGACGAATAACTCACCACCTGACTTGCCAAAGCCTGTCCATTATCTCCAAAGTGCAAGTTAGGAGTATGATGGAATGATCTCCACTTGCGTGGATGAGTGCAGCTCCAACACTCAAAAAGCTTGACACCATCAACAGGACAAAACAGCTGCTTGATTTTGCGCACCATCTACCATCTTCAACATTCACTGCCTCCCCCAACAATGCACAGTGGCTGCAGTGTATACCATCAATGTAGAATGTAGTAATGTACAATGTAGTAACTCACCAGGCTCCTTTGAAAGAATCTTCCAAACCGATGACTTCTACCAGCTAGGATGACTAGGGCAGCAGACACATGGGAACACCACCACCTGCAAGTTTCCGTCCAAGCCACACAGCATCCTGATATGCAATGATATCACTGTTCTTTCACTATTGCTATGTCAAAATCTTGAAACTCTTTTCCTAACCGTGTCTCACCACCATCTTTTGCAGGCAATTGGAGATGGACAATAAATGCTTGTCCAGTCACAGCACCCACATCGCATGAAAAATAATTGAGCAGGATCAGATATTTGAGGCATTGCTGAATGTACAGGATAAGGTTGATCAGAGGGGTACATGGGACAAAAATCATGGCCAACAATTTATTGGTCCCTGGGAAGTGGGCTGAGAGACTGGTAAAATCAAGGGAGTGTGTCCTGTTGTGACATTTTACCAGTGGTGGGACCAGATGTGGAGAGGCTGCTCACTTCAAGGAAGCAGGTAGCTAATTTCCATAATTTAAGGTCCAATTTTATAGTGCCATTGGCATTTTACCAATGACAAGGTGACCTCTCAGATGCAGCTAGTGGGCAAGATTCATGGTCCAAAGAAGGATGTGGGCAGGCAAGGCAGAAAATGTACCCCCTGCAATCTCCCCAGATGGGTTTCCCCTCCAACCTTCAGCCTCAGGATATTGTTTTCAACATATCTTTTGGAAGTTGCAAGTCAACTACATAACCCAGCAGTGATGACACAAAGTTGGGTGGGAGGTGAGTTGTAAGGAGGATGCAGAAATGCTTCAGTGTGATTTGGACAGGCTGTGTGTGTGGGCATATGCATGGCAGATAAAGTATAATGTGGATAAATGTAAAGTTATCCACTTCAGTAGCAAAACTAAGAAGGCAGATTATTATTTGAATGGACGTAAATTGAGAGAGGTGGATACTCAGTGAGACCTTGGTTTCCTCATGCATCAGTCGCTGAAAGTAAGTGTGCAGGTACAACAAGCAGTAAAGAAGACAAATGGTATGTTGGCCTTCATAGCAAGAGGATTTAAGTATTGGAATAGGGATGTTTTACTGCAATTGCATAGGATGTTGGTGAGGCCACACCTGGAGTATTGTGTGCAGTTTTGGTGTTGTGCAGCAAAGGTTAACCAGGCTGATTCTTGGAATGCAGGTCTGTCATATGAGGAGAGACAAAGTCGGTTAGGATTATATTCATGGGAGTTTAGAAGAATGAGAAGGGATTTCATATAAACTTATAAAGTTCTCACAGGATTAGTTAAACTAGATAGTTTCAGAATGAGTGTTTTTGACAATGGGGAATCCAGAACCAGAAGTCATAGTTTGAGGATAAGGGGTAAGACTTTTAGGACTGAGATGAGGAGGAATTTCTTCACCCAGAGAGTGGTGAATCTGTGGAATTCACTACCAGAGAAAGTAGTTGAGGCCAAAATGTTGTGTTATTTCAAGAAGAAATTGTATTCAGGGTATTGAATTTTATGATCGGCCATGATCGTATTGAATGGTGGAGCAGGCTCAAAAGGCCAAGTGGCCGACTCCTGCTTCTATTTTCTATATATGTTTCTATGTATGCAAGACACTAGTTAGATCACAGCTGGAATATTGTGTACAGTCCTGGGTAACACGGTGGGAAGAATGTGAACACATTGGAGAAACTGCAGAGCAGATTTATAAGAATTTTGTTTAGTGATGATAGATTGGAGAGGTTAGGACTGTTCCTTGGGGAGAAGAAGACTAAGAGATTTGATAAAGGTGTTCAAAATCATTAGGGAGCTAGACAGAGTAGGTCGGGAGAAATTGTTCCTGCATGTTAAAAGATTGAGAAGGAGAGGGCGCAGATTTAAAAGTAATTTGCAAAAGAAGCAATTGTGATGTGAGAGAAAGCTTTTTCACACAGTGAGTAGTTCAGATCTGGAATGGGCTGCGTGGAAGTATGGTGAAGGCAAGTTTAATCGAGACAGCCAAGAGGGCTTTAAATGATTATTTGAATCGAAACAGTGTGTTAGGGCATGGGGGAAAAGATAGGAGACTGGCAGAAAGTGATTATGCTTATTTGGAGAACTGGCGCAGACAAAATGGATGGAATAGCCTCCTTCGGCACTGTAACAATTATGTAATTCTTTTTCTTTTCCTTTTTTTCTTTTCTCTCCCTCTCACTTTCTCCCTTTCTTTCAAATGGTGTCAGCTTCTGTTTACTTCCATTGTGGCCTGCACCTAATGCCATCCAAGTGAGAACATTAGCGCAAACGTTAGGAGCTTGCATTTGGAATATCTAGAATAGGCAGATCATGACAGCAGTCAAGAGTGTAACGCTGATTTTTTTGCCAACGCTACCCTATTTGACCTCTCTGTTTTAGCTGACACCCTCTCTTAAACACACACAGCTGAACATGCATCCAGCAGCAGGAAGGATCCACCCTCAACCAGAGCTATTTAAAGAGATCATCAGCAGCATGCAGATTAGTTGCTGACTACTCTGTACGGTTAGGGTTAAGTAGATGAACATGCAGGATGCTTTGAGGAGTTGGTTACAGTTAAAGTCCGCATGGAGTGATGCTGCACTTGGGCTGATGTTGGTTGTTGCTGCAAGGACTCTGGGTTCACCTGCTCCTAGTTAAGTGTGTCATATCAGCAGTTTCATTGGGCTGCAGCATTGAAAGCAAATAAGGAGTAGCACAGTGGTTAGCACTGCTGCCTCTCAGCGAATTCAATTCCAGCCTCAGGTTACTGTCCGTGTGGAGTTTGCACATTCTCCCCATGTCTGTATGGGTTTCCTCCTGTTGCTCCGGTTTCCTCCCACAGTCAAAAGATGTGTGGGTTAGGTGGATTGGCCATAATAAATTGCCCCTTAGTGTCAGGGGGATTAACAGGGTGTATGGGGGTTATGTGGGGTTACGAGGGTGGGGCCTGGTTGGGATTGTTGTCGGTGCAGGCTTGATGGGCCGAATGGCCTCCTTCTGCACTGTAGGGTTTCTATGATTCTATGAAATAAGAGAAGAAACTATTTGCAGAGCAAGGGGAGAAGGTCTCTTTGCAGGAGGCCGAAATTAAATAGGGTCTTCAGGAACACCCCTCTTAGGAGTACTGTGTTTGTTGTTTGCAGTTCACAAAGATGGTGTTTAGAGAACGCTGTCTCCTCTTGGAACCAAACTTGCAGCCTCAGAACTGTACAAAAAGGTGATTTGTAAAAGTGACTGTGGCCCTGAATTTCTTTCTGTTTTTGATCCTTAGATCAGGCTGGAATAGGTGATGTTTCTATCTTCCCAGTTCGCTGTCCATTAATACATCAGGGAGAATTATTAAGGCTGTTTTTGTCACAAGGGGGAAGTTCTTTCTAAACTGAAGCATGTGCCTTTTCCAGGACAGTGGGCTTGCCTATGTTCCTGTTGACAGCACATTCATGGCTTTGTGGGCCCTGCTGCTCTGTGCTGAAGTATACCATAACTGCAAAAGTTACTACTTGCTGAATGTTCAGTATGTGCTCAAGCACACTCCTGCTGCGGGGGGTGCCTGTTATCCTGGCGGTTCTGATAATGCATTCATTCTGTGCCAGTCTGCTGTTAATCTTTCAGATACTAGATCAAACCAGAGGGTGGCTGCTGGATGATGATGAGTCATCCGCCCTACACCTGGTTCATGACTGCCCTCCACAACTCAACTTCATGTGACTAGCACATATTCAGTGAGAGTCATGCTACCATGAGAAATACCATGGGGCGGCACGGTAGCACAGTGGTTAGCACTGCTGCTTCACAGCTCCAGGGTCCCGGGTTCGATTCCCGGCTCGGGTCACTGTCTGTGTGGAGTTTGCACATTCTCCTCGTGTCTGCGTGGGTTTCCTCCGGGTGCTCCGGTTTCCTCCTACAGTCCAAAGATGTGTGGGTTAGGTTGATTGGCCAGGTTAAAAAATTGCCCCTTAGAGTCCTGGGATGTGTAGGTTAGAGGGATTAGCGGGTAAAATATGTGGGGGTAGGGCCTGGGTGGGATTGTGGTCGGTGCAGACTCGATGGGCCAAATGGCCTCCTTCTGCACTGTAGGGTTTCTATGATTTCTATGATAAGCATACAATTGACGTGCTAGGGCAAAAGTTATGCTGCTTCAGCCACTGTGGAGGTGCCCTACAGTACCTGCTCTCACCGCTTCCCAATTTGTGGTGTTATGCTGCATACCTGGCCATCATGAGGTATAGTCTTTGCCATCACTGATTCAGTGAGCACCGAAGGAGGTGGGAGGAGGAAGTAGCTGGTGCATCCATGAGTGCCTAATTGCTTTCTGGTTGCCTTGAAAAATGAACAACTTCATATACTGTCTTTTGTGACTACCAGACATCTGAAAATGCTATGCAGCCAATGAAGTACTGTTCAATCTATTCACCATTGTAACATCGGAAATGTGACAGCCACTTTGTACGCAGCAAATTCTTACAAACAGCAATGTGTTAATGACCAGAAAATCTGTTTTCTGATGTTGGTTGAGGGATACATATTGATCAGGATACGAGGGTGACATTACTTCTGTTCTTTGAAATAATGCCATGGGATCTTTTGCATCTACCAAGCTAGCAAAAGTTTAAAGCTACCGAGTTTAACATCTCATCCAAAGACAGCAGCTTTGACAGTGTAGCACTCCCTCTATATTGCTCTGACATAAGAAGTCTCTCAACACCAGGTTAAAGTCCAACAGGTTTATTTGGAATCACGAGCTTTCGGAGCAGTGGTCTGGCTTGAATATTGAATTCACTGAATAAAAATTGTTGTTGAGGCAGTGTCCATAAATTCTTCTCGAATGGAATTAGACAACTTTTGAATACTCAAGAGTTGAGAACAAGTGGGAAAGTAATATTGGACTAGGTAGTTGGTGGAGAAAAGCTTGCTGGGCAAATAGCCCATTTCTGTACTTTAACCTCATTGATTGTATGCAAAATAACCTGAGTATGTGCCAAATCCAGTGCGTGTGTTTAAAGGTTATTTGAGCGTATACACACCTGCAGTGTTTATAATTTAGCTCCTCAGTATTTACATTATCTTTTATTTGAGCTGATGACAGCAAAAAAATCCTTGTGAATCATTGACTGATTGTTCAGTTAGTCAGTTATTTAAACAAAGTTCTGCTTCTGTAAGTCAAATATTTAAGAAATGATGCTATCACTGAATTTCCACTGTGACCTGAATTTAAGGGCCAAATTGTATAACACATTGGAGATTGTGCAAGATATGCCAAATGTATCAAACTGCTTGGAGATAGAACTCCTGAAGCTAATCGACATCAAACTCAAGTTTGAGACTAGTACATTTTAAAATTTACTTGTGAAAAGAAGAAACATACAGATCACTTGTTTTGCCTCCCAAAACAAAGATTTGCCTTCTGAGGCATAACATTTCCAGAAAGAAGCGTTGGTACACAGCTGGATTTTTGACTTTTCCCTCTAAAGGCAAAACAATGGGAGAGGGCTTTTTGCAATTTTTGTACTTTTACACTCTCCCTCTTCTTGCTCTCAATTTCTGATTAAACAATCTAGTAGGTAGAACATTGCACCTTTCCCCAACTGCAGAAACAAGTCTAGGGGATTATTTTGTTGTAAGTCACAGACGTGAGCCTGCATTCTACAAATCTGTGAAGACAAGCTATGGTAGTCAATTCATTATCTGCCTTCATAATACTCTTTAAATAACAGATGTTGTTAGATTTAATGCAATGAGGAAGATTGTCCAAAGTTAGTCCTTTTATCCACTATTCAGGGCAAGACTCTCGGGGTTTTGGGTGATGGGGGCCCATATCCTTGAAAGTCTGTTAATCTCTTATTGGGGGAAGTATTCTCTACTCCTATCTCTCTCCCCTTCCTTACAGGACCCCCATAGACCCTCTTCTCCCATCCATCTCCTTTCCTCATTGTCTCTTATATCATTTTGTCTTGCCTTTTAAAATACAATTTTCTCATTTAACCAACCTGACAACAGTTTCTGTAAGAAATCCAAAATCTGAGTCTTTCATGTTCTCACTTGATTCGATGAATAACCCAGTTTGCCTTGCATTGCACACTACAGGGGTGGTGAGTCTCCCTGCCTGCTGCGCTGCTTTTGTACTCACCTGATAAAGGGGCAGTGCTCCGAAAGCTTGTGCTGCCAAATAAACCTGTTGGACTTTAACCTGGTGTCGTGAGACTTCTTACTGTGCTTACTCCAATCCAACGCCGGCATCTCCACATCACTGCTTTTGTAGCACATTGGGCCAGGAGACTGTAGCAGAGACTGTTCTGCGGGCTCTCTGCTGGGCGCCACAGCCTCCGTGCATCTCCGGCAGCTGGATTTCCGGCGCTGTCAGCTTTGTGTCGGAAATCAGCACAGAGCTAACTAAGTTCTGTTAAGCCTAATTTGAATCTGTTTTAAATGCCATTAGTCGGGCCTGGGACTGAAACCTCTGGGCCCGCCACCCCGCCCCCCACCCCCCCACCCCCCCGGAGTATTTCACTCTAGCGGGGCTTAGTGTATCTCCCCATTTGCGGGGAGCTGGTGGCCCGAACTTGCTGGAATGAAGGGAGGAAGGGGCAATCGAGGCTCCCTAGAAGGTTGGGTGCCGGGGTGGGGTATGCCCTTTGGCACTGCCTACTGGGCATCGAGCAATGCCAAGGGGTCAGGGCCTGATGGGGCGGGCCTCTAGGCGATTGGTGGGGGTGGAGGGTCCTGCTGCCACTCTGCATTTGGGCTAAATGACAGAGGGAGGGAGGCCAGTAATTGGGGCTGGCCATCAGGGTGGTTGGGTGAGGGGGGTGGGGGGGGAGGGGACATCGAGGTGGGCTGGTGCTGGGGTGGGAGTTGGGGGGGGTCGAGGCTGACCAGGGCATGTTTGGGGGGCCAGTGATCGGCCAGTGAGGGGGTCGCACGGCCGACCATGCGGGGTCACGGGGCTGTGCAGCGATCGAGCTGACCAGGGAGGCCGGCAGACAGGGGCCACTGCGCATGCGCTGATCTCGGCGCTGACAGATTGGCACATGCGCAGTGGCCTACTCGATGCTATGCTGTTGGCTTCTCCAGTGGGAATAGGTCCCACCCTCTGATTTTTGGACTGATTTACGCTAGTGCACACTGCAGTGCACAGAGTATGGGAGATTCATTTTGAAACTCCCGCTGAAAAAAACTGCAGTTTTTTCACAAATTCGACATTTAGAATTTTTTGGGGCGAATCGCCCCCTACATATTTAATCTGCCAAAAGATGGAGAGTGTCATGTGTTCAACCAGATTCATGTGTACTTGAATAAAATCCAAGTTATACCAGACATTTGAGGCAGCTAGCTCACAAGAACTTGTATTAAACTAACCGGTGAATGCTTCTTGCTGGATTCGAAAGAGCCTCTATTTTCTTTGAAAGCTGAATATGAATGTGTTTTGCCCACTGGCACCAGAACCACAGCTTCAGTGACGCACCTGCAATTTTATCATAGCTGTGCTGCTAAATCAGGAAAATTATTTATAAATTTTCTGGCAGTCCCCTCTGTTAAGACCATACCTCTGTCCTGTGCAGCATACTACCCTGGATAATGAAAGGTGTCGAGCTCAATCTTTTGTTACCCAGCTTATTTTTATTGAGTTGTGAATTTGATTCTGGGAAAATGTTTAAGACCCGGTTCAATAGTTAATTGGTTAGCATTTATCAAAGTTCTGAAGAAAACCTCAAGCAATTAACTTAATTTTTATTGGCGAAAGGGACAGTGAGAGGAGACATGTTGCAGATCTTTGAAGTAATGAAAGCTATAGATATGGGTGAAGGAGACTAGCTGTATAACTCAGGCAATGAATGTAGGACCGAAGAACATGAGTATAACGTTCATAAAATTCACAGTAACATTAGATGTTAGAATCAAAAAAAGATGTCATCCAGCACAGGATACATCACCAAAAGAAAGCAATTGTCACCTCTAGAATAGAACTGGAAAGAAATTTATTAGTAAGAAGAATTGAAAGTTGTAGAAGTGTTGTAGGTAAATAATACCTCTGAGACTAGTCGTCAGTCAAAGTACAGTGGTTTATTTTCAGAAGCTTGTGGGAGAAGTCCGATTCCTAACACGGTCTCCAGACTTCTCCCACAAGCTTGTGAAAATAAACAACTGTACTTTGACTCATGACTAGTCTCCGAGGTTTTATTTATCCACAACAAATTGGTGCCGAAACCCGGGATCTGTTTACAGGTCCGGTCGAATGGCCACGACCGGGACACCGGAATAGAATGTCGAACTTGATAGAGTGGGTCAAACTACAGTGGGTGATCATCTGTGATGAGAGAGTGTGAGAGTGAAAGACGTCTGAACATATGGACAGGGAGGCAATTGACTCTAACACGCAGCCTTAGACCGGTTGTTAAGAGGGGAAATCCCCCACATGATGGTCAGGAAATTGAAGTGGGTGTAGAGTCTGGAAAAAGGTTGCCTGAGGTGTGATGTTCAGACGTGAGTGAGAAAGAGACTGTCTGAGTGACTGCCAGAGTAGAAGGAAAAGCCTTCATGTAAAAGCCGGCTTAATAGTATAAGCGGTGGTACGGAGGGATCTGATCACCCCTGACAGGTATCACCGGACTCTGATAAGAGCGACCTAGGAGGGGAGAGCGAGAAGTCTGGGACTGTGTTAGAAATCGGACTTCTCCCACAAACTTGTGAAAATAAACCACTGTACTTTGACTCGCGACTAGTCTCAGAGGTATTATTTACCTACAACAGAAGTAATGGGACTGTTTGACCATTTCTTTTTTCACCCCCAGGGTGGTAGGGGAAAATACATTTATGTTTATTCAAGTAGACAATCAACAAATTTCACTGCGAGCCATTGCTTACCCATAAATAATTTTCTCACTCCAAGCTTGCCTTGTTTGTTTCTAACCGTCTTGTTAAAAATTATATCTAAATTTCACTTGTCTCCAAAAAAAACATACTTTCACTGAGATATCATTTGTTTATTATTCATGAGATAAAGAAATCTTCAATTTAAAAAAAAACAACATGGAGTCTTTTTAGTACTTTTATATTTGAGCTCCACTTGCTTCTCGAACCAAAATCTTTGTTTAGCGGGCAAAACACCAGGTTTTAATGAAAAGTGGCCTCTTATCATATTCTCATTTCTCATTCATTCTTTGTAAGCACTGTTTGGGAGGTGTGGTGCCAAACTGCACAAACCAGAAAGCCTCAACGTTCAATGTATAGTCATTGCTAAGTTAGCTCACCTTAGCCAGGGTGGCAGTTATAGTCAGCTTGCTGGAAAGCGCATGTGTGTGAACGTTGGAAGAGAGGACTGGTTTAGCTCTGCTGTTATGCTCCCCAGGATTAACCTGTTAACACTCACTTGCCAGACTCTTGCAAAGATAAGACTTTGTATGTGAGGTACCAAAAGCACACATTTCCCTGGAATCTGACATCAGCCACAGCCTGTGGAGGAGGAGGGGTAAAGGAGGAAATTAAGCAGACTTTTAACTTATGACAAGAATGAGTGTCAGATTCATTACATTTAGGCCCTCCATATACTCGGGCTCATTTTCACCTCCAATGAGCTAAATTAAAGTGCAGTTCTGTTCCCAGCAACTAATTGGCTTGTTTATCTGAAAATATAATAGTTACCATTGATCGATTGTGATTATTATTTGTGCTTCAAAGAAGCTAAATATGCCTCCAGCACATCTTGAGAGTATTGTTTCTGTAACCTTCATCGCTATCTTTTGAAACAATGAACTATTGCCAATCTTTCAGAGAGCTTGCCAACAGGTGATAAAAGTTGTGGAAACATGCACACACCCCCGTAACTCTGTGCCAACATCTATCGTTGCCTTTTTTGAATTTTCTTTCTTAACCTCTGGAATCCATGTGAAATGGAGACAGCTGGACAAATGAAATACAAGAATGTACAAGGCACAATGCATGGAAGGACTGTAAAGAAAGATGGGGAAAAATATCACGCCCCAGGAGCAAAGTGTATGTCTGTTCACTTCTTGTATACACAGAACTTGTGGCTGCAATAGCTTTTGTAATTTTGACATAAAATAACGAAGCACAGTGAAGAATATGGAGAGCAGAAAATAACCTGGAAAAGGCTGCATTTGAAAGAGGTCTTTGAAAGTAATCCCCTTTCGCTGTGGTTGAATTGCACATGTCCCACACATATTAAAAGCTGCAAAGAACAGTGACCCTTTGTTTCTTCTTCAACTTGTAATTGTTGCTTAATTAACTCTTAACTAGGTTCTTTGTGGAGTAAATGTAATTTGAATGATGAGGATCAAATTTATTGATGGAGAACAAGTAGCACTATTTGTGCTTTCTTGGAAAGGGTGGAAAAGTGGGTCACACTCTGGCCTTTCACCTTTGTGATCCAGGTCCGAATCTATTGTAGACAGCAGGATCACCTACTGGCGATGTTCTGGTTTTAAACCCCTCACTGCTCCTTCCCTATTGGACGAGCATCCACTCACTCATATTCAGTGAGGCCCATGGTGAGATGTATTGATGATCCCACATGGCCTTTCTGGCAACTCAAGACTTGGCATCCATGAGACGCTGTGGGTCATCAGCAGTAGGAGAATTGTACTGAACCACAATCTGTAACCTCATGACCTGACATATCCCCCACTCTACCAATGCCACCAAGCCAGGGGATCAACACTGGTTCAATGAAGAGTGCAGGAGGGCATGCCAGGAGCAACAGCAGGCATACCTAAAATAAAGTGTCAACCTGGAAAAGCAACACAGGACTCCATGTGTATCAAAGAGCATAAGCAGTGAGTAATAATCAGATCTAAGCTCTGCAATCTTACCGCACCCAGTCGTGAATGGTGGTGAGCAATTAACTCACTGGGGGAGGAGGCTGCTCAAATAGCCCCATCCTCAATGATAGAGGAGCCCAGCACGTATGTGCAAAAGAAAAGTCTGAAGCATTTGTAGCAATCTTTTGCCCGAAGTGCTGAATCAAAGATCATTCTTGACCTCCTATGGAGGTCTCCAGCTTCACAGATATCAGTTTTTAGCCAATTTGATTCACTCCATGTGATATCAAGAATTGGCTGAAGGCACTGGATACTGCAAAGGCTATGGGCCCTGACAATATTCTGGCAATAGTCCTGAAAACTTGTACTCCAGAATTTGCCATGCTCCAAGCTAGGTTGTTCCAGTACAGATACAACACTGGTACCTACCTGCCAATGTGGAAAATTGCCCTATACAGAAGGTAGAGGACAAATCCAGCCCAGCCAATTACCACTCCAGCCTACTCTTGATCATCAGTAAGGCGATGGAAGGGGTCAGCAACAGTGTTATGAAGCGGCACTTGCTCAGCTATAACCTGCTCGCAGACTCTCAATTTGGGTTCCGCCGGGGTCGTTTAGCTCCTGACCTCTTTTGCTTAAACATGGACAAAGGAGCTGAATTCCAGAGGTGAGGTGAGAGACAGCTCTTGACATCAAGGCAGCATTTGACCGAGTGTAGAATCAAGGAGCCCTAGCAAAACTGGAATCAATGGAAATTGGGGGTGGGGGAAACTCTCTGCTGGTTGCAGTTATAGCTGACATAAAGTAAAATGAATGTGGTGGTTAAAGATTAATCATCTCAGCTCCAGGACATCACTGCAGGAGCTCCTCAGGGTCCTGTCCTCGTCCCAACCATCTTCAGCTGATTCAACAGTGACCTTCTTTCCATCACAAGGTCAGAAATGAGGATGTTTGCTGATGACTGCACAATGTTCAGCACCATTAGCAACTCCTCAGATACTGAAGCAGTCCATGACCAAATACCACAAGACCTGAACAATATCCAGGCTTGGGCTGACAAGTATTATTCATGCCACACAAGTGGCAGAATTGGCAAGCAATGACCATCTCCAACAAGAGATAATCTAACCATCTCCTCTCAACATCAATGCCATTGCCATCACTGAATCCTGGGGGTTATCACTGAGCAGAAACTGAACTAGACAATCCATAACAATGCTGTGGCTACAAGAGCAGGTCAGAGACTACGAATCCTATAGCGAGTCACTCACCTCCTGACTCCCCAAAGCCTGTCCACCACCTACAAGGCACAAGTAGACTATAACAGAGTGCTCTCCACTTGCCTGGCTGAGTGCCGAATCAACAACACTCAAGAAGCTCAACACCATCCAGGACAAAGCAGCTTGCTGAAAGATAGCCCTTCCACAAACATTCACTCCCTCCACCACTAATGAACAGTGGCAGCAGAATGTATTATCTGCAAGATGCACTGCAGGAACTCACCAAGTATCCTTAGGCAGCATCTTCCAAACCTACGACTGCTGCTATCTATAAGGGCAAAGACAGCAGACTCATGGGGCACCACTACCTGGAGGTTCCCCTCCCCAGCCACTCACCATTCTGACTTGGAAATATATTGTCATTCCTTCACTGGCACTGGCCAAAATCCTGGAACTCCCTGCCTAATAGCATAGCGGGTGTAACTACACCTTAGGGACAGCAGAGGTTCAAGAAAGCAGCTCACACCACCTTCTGAAAGGCAATTAAGAATGGGCAATAAATGCTGGCCTAACCAGCTATGCCCAAATCCCGTAAATTAGAAGATACATTGGAAATCAGTGTATTAGTCCCACCTTTAAATTTTGCAAATTAATGCTGACACAGCTTTAAATTTTGACTAGCTCCATGCTCAATATATCTGTAGCCCACAAAGACAGATGTATACAGTGATATTTACCAGCTGGATTACCAAGGATCTGGCCTCAGCTGCATATTGGTTACTGTTAGGCTGTAAAACTGGAATGGTATGGGAGGTGTGGTGCTTTTGTTACCCCTGAACTCAACCATGCCAATGCTGTCCTGGCTGGCTTCCAGCCTCTAAACTTCAGTTCATCCCAGATTCTGCTGCCAAAGTCCTAACTTGAACCACGTTCCATTTCACACATTATCCCTCTGTGACCTACACTGGCTCTGAGTTCAGCAACAACTCAGACTTAAATCAACCATGTGTTTGAATTCTTCCATGGCTTGACCTCTCCCTATCAGCCTCACAAGCCTCTGAGAGCACCGCTTTCTTCCTATGTGGTCCTGGTTTCCTTCACCTCACCAATGGCAGCTATAACTCATCCTAATAATGTTTTTCCCTTTGGTTGCATGACGGTATGTGAACCACCTTCGGACATTTTACTATGTTAGTGGTGTTATATAAATGTAAGTCATAATCTTCATTTGCAATTCCATCAGCTGTTTTGTAATCTGATTAGCTGGAGCATACATGCCGACTAATTTTTCTTTCCTACAGCCTTAGCTTACTAAGAACAGACTTGTAGATAACTATGCGTCATATTTCTCTGAAACTTTTCAAAGTGCTTCTCACACAATGAATTGCTTCACATGCAGTGACTTAAAATGGAAGCAACTTTTATTGATAGCAAGTTCAGCTAACCTTTAAATAGCAGTGTCGATCTTTAACATCCATTTGAACTGGTAGGAGAAGCAAACTTGTTTGATTTCACTTGGAGGATTGTGTCTCTGATCATACAACCATTTGTCAGTCATACATTTCAGGCTCAACCTTAATTATGCATTCACACATCTGGAGTGGTACTTAAATCCAAAGCTGACTGACTATGGAACTAGTTTCCAATGTGTCACTGTGGTTCAGTCACAGTTTGGTAAAGGGCTTATGGCTTCAACCCCAATACATCTTTGAGCACATGGACTAAACTAAAACTTTGGGACAGTACTTGAAGAATGCTGCACTGTCAGAGATGCCAACTTTCATGCAGATCCTGTAGAAATGGTCCACAGGCAGAACACAACTGCTGCCTGCAGTTGGAGTAGGAGAGCAGACATCCCAAATTCTACTCTATTGTATCCAGCATCAGAAATTTACGTTACTTGTGAAAGTCTTGTGCTGTGGAAGCTGAGTATTTTGAAAACTTTAATGGAAATTCAGTTTTCAGTGAGTTTCACGCTAATGATGATGGTGAAATTGTGCGAGTTTGTGTTTGCGACAATAAGAGCTAAAAAATGTTTTTTACGCTCTAATAATTCCACACCTACCTTCCCCTCACCTTCATCAATCTGGGTGTATACTGTTAACTGAAATATGTGAATGAAACCTGATAACATGTCAAGTAGTGAAAGTTTTAGAGTGCAACATTGCCCCATGCTTTACTCCCCTCTGCTGGCTATATTTCTACCTTTATAGAGGGCATATGAGTCAAAGGTTGGTTGTGATATGATTAATCATGAAATCACCTTAACTTGATCTCCCTGTCTTTGAGTTTTTTGTGTGATTATATGTAACTATTGATGCTTAAATTCTGTGTTTAGTAATATAAGTATTGTTCAAAAATGGTTGGGAGAATTCCCTTAGCCAAACAACAGGAAAGAACCGAGTTAATAGAGTTTTAACTGATGCATAGTAGGTTAATGAACGTCTATCTCTACTGATGCGACTTCAGCTCCCTAGATTTATATATCTTATTGCTGTCCACAGCTTGTCTTGCCAGTACTGTGTTTATCCTGTGCCTAAAGCCAACCTGGAGTGCATTCAAGCTCTGACTCAGAAAATGCAGAGTGCAAATCCTTTCTAAACAGTCTCGGCAGGTGGTGGATGAAGATCTCACTTAGAAGTCAAGATTGCCATCCAGTGGGGTACTTGTGGATGCCCCTCTCTCCCACCCATCATCCTGCGAGTTGTGGGAACCCACATGGGACTTTACGACTGTTGTAACAAAGCTTACAGTCGAAGAACAAAAAAAATTACAGTACAGGAACAGGCCCTTCGGCTCTCCCAGCCTGCACTGACCATGCTGCCTGACTGAACTAAAACCCCCTACCCTTCCGGGGACCATATTCCGTCATGGAAAGAGTGTTCAGATTGTGGCCTGTCAGTCTGTCAATCAGCTTGCAAATCCTTTACACTCTTCTCTTGGAGATAAGAAAGTAACAACATCCTATAAGCAAAGCTGTTAACTATCTGGAAATATTAGTACTGGCATTTGATTAAAAAGAGGCTGCTAAATTACAAATATATTTATACTCGGTAATGTTGTGTTTATTTTGAATGAATCAATACTACCAGATTCTATTTATTATCACCTTTAACACACAGAAACATCCTCAGGCACTTAACCAATAATACATGATGAATAATATGCATTCAGCTGAAGAATGAAAAATTGGAAGGATCGAATCTTACCTCGAAAGGTGGATTATAATCAAGGTTTTATAAAAGAGTTGGGGGGGGAAGGTGAAGAGAGGAAGTGAAAGGGAAGGGTGTTCGCTTTAGGAAAAGGACATGGGGTGGCTGAAGGTTCAATTTCTCAGGATGCAAGTAGGACTGGATACTGGTGGATGGTGAGTAAGAAGTCTTAACCTAAATCCTTTGTAAAAAAATGAAATTTTGTTTGTAGTCCGCATTTAGCTGAAATCAATAGTTTAAGTCCTAAAGTTTACAGCCTTAAGCAAGGTTTTAACAGGACATTCGCTGGAAGAGCAGCTGGCTTAGCTAAAAGCGGCAGCTCAAACTGGCTCAGCTCGCCTTTGTCTTAGCAGCATATAATACCAACCAACTTAGTGAGACTTAGCACTTGAATGTGCCTTAGAATCAAATGCTGGGAATTGAGTAATTAAGCGATTTAGGGAAAGTGGCAGTCTTTTGCTTTTTGCTTTCTAACTTTCTCAGCATTCAGGAAGTGCTCTTACTCTGTTACCGTAGAATAAACTAGTTATTTGGGGAGTATCTGGTAAGTGACTAAGGTTTATTCTATTCCTAAGGTTCAAAATAGTATAGCAACTGATGGTAAGATTAATAAAACCTATAAAAACATATGTAAAATGTATAATTCAATAAAATAATTAAATTTAAAACACAGTGACGGTGTTCGGACAAGTGACATGTCACAGCTGCAGCATTTGGGAACACCTGGATGCCAGTTTGATCCAGAGCAAAGATGTCTGCAGTAAATATTTGAAGCTTCATCTCAGAGTTTATGAGCTGGAGGCTGAACTACACACACTGCGTCGCATCACGGAGGGGGAAAGTTACATGGATTCTTTGTACCAGGAGGCAGCCTTCTTAGGACAGGTATTCTGATTCAGTTGTCAGACGCAGGACAGTGAGACTGTGAGTGGGGCAGGAGCACAGGAGCCTCAACCTTTACAATATCCAACAAGTTTGAGGTTTTGTCAGCTTGTTTCGATGAGAGTAGGGGCTGCAGGGTAGATTAACTAACTGACCATGGCACTGTGGTGCAGGAAGCCATTAAAGTTGGGGTCACAAAAATGAATGTAGCAGTAGTAGGTGAAAGTATAGTCAGAGGTATTGACACCATTCTCTGCAGCAGAGAGTGAGAGTCCAGGCAGTTGTGTTGCCTGCCTGGTGTCAGGGTTCGCGACATCTGCTTAGGGCTGGAGAGGAATTTAGAGTGGGAGGGGGAGAACCCAGTCGTTGTGGTCCATGTAGGTACCAACATCTTAGTCAGTATGAGGACCGAGACACCAAATTAAGAAGTAGAACCTTAAAAGGTCATAATCTCTGGATTATTACCCGAGTCACTACAAATTGGCATAGGAAAAATCAGATTAGGGAGATAAATGAGAGGCTGTAGGAAATGTGGGTTCAGTTTCATGGGGCACTGGCACAAGTACTGGAGCAAATGGGATTTGTACCATTGGGATGATCTACACCTGAACTGTGCTGGGACTGGTGTTCTTGTGAGTTGCATAATGAGGGAAATAGAGGGGTTTTAAACTTAAATAGCGAGGTCAAGGGATCAAATTTGGGAACATGTACTGTTTACAGTATTGGTCTTATTTAAGGAAGGATGTGAATGTTGGAAGCAGTTCAGAGCAGGTTTGCTAGATTAATATCTGGACTGGGTGGGTTGTCTTCTGAGAGAAGGTTAGACAGGCTAGGCTTGTATTTGCTGGAATTCGGAAGAGTAAAAAGAAGCAACTTCCTTGAAACATGTAAGATCCTGAGGAGGCTTGACAGGGTGGATTTGGAAAGGATGTTATTTAAAGATAAGTGGTTGCTCATTTAAAATGGAGATGAGGTGAAATTCTTTCTGAGGGTCGTGAGTCTTTGGAACACTCTTCCTGAAAAGGTGGTGGAAGCAGAGTCTTTGAATATTGTTAAGGCAGGAATGGATAGATTCGTGGTAAGCAATGAGCTGATAGGTTATCGGGATAGCTGGAGTGCAGATTTGAGGTTATTGTCATGATATTGTCAGTCATGATATTAAATGGTGGAGCAGGGTTGAGGGTCAGAATAGCCTACTCTTCTTTGTATGAGTAGAGCACAAGGCGCCAAAGTCATTGGAATGTTAAGCTTGGGATGTGGGTGCGTTCTGGAGGAGGTTAGAGAGCATGGGTGGAATTTTATGGCTGCGCGTGCCCCAAAACTGGAAGTCCTGCGACAGGGAAACTATTTTATCATAGACATTCACAGCACATAAGGAAGCCATTTGGCCTATCACATCTGTGCAGATCAAAGTAGGAGCTATGCAGCCTAATCCCACTTTCCAGCTCTTCTGTTGGCAACTAAGCACATAACCCAAGTACTTTTTAAATGTGATGAGGGTTTCTGCCTTTACCACCCTTATAGACAGGAACTGTTGGACCTGGCTCTTGGAAATTAGTTGGCTCAAGTGAATCACATATTGGTAGGAGAGCATTTAGCAGGCAATGATCATTGTATCACTAAAGCTTAGTTTGGTTATGGAAAAGGACAAGGAGCATTCCAGAACTGGGATAATTTATTGGGGAAAAAACAACTTCAATGGACTGAGAATACGTTTGAGTCGAGTGAGTTGGAAACAAATGTTGGCAGAAAAGACAGTCGCTGAACAATAAGCTACGTTCATACGTTAGGAACAAAAGAGTTGTCAGGGAGAAAACCGGACCTCTCGGGGACAAAGGAGGGGAATTATGCTTAGAACCCAAGGGAATAGGGGAGATCCTAAATTAATACTTTGCATCGTTATTCACGAAGGAGAGGGCCGTGTTAACCAGGAGTGTCTCGGAGGGAGGTGTTGACCCGTTAGAGAAAATCTCCATTACAAGGGAGGAAGTGTTAGGTTTTTTAGGGAACATTAAAACTGACAAAGCCCCAGGGCCTGATGGCATCTATCCTAGACTGCTCAGGGAGACGAGAGATGAAATTGCTGGGCCTCTGACGGAAATTTTTGTCGCTTCTTTGGACACAGGTGAGGTCCCTGAGGATTGGAGGACAGCGAATGTGGTCCCGTTGTTTAAGAAGGGTAGCAGGGATAACCCGGGAAATTATAGGCCGGTGAGCTTGACGTCCGTGGTAGGGAAGTTGTTGGAGAGGATTCTTAGAGACAGGATGTATGTGCATTTAGAACGGAACAATCTCATTAGTGACAGACAGCATGGTTTTGTAAGAGGGAGGTCGTGCCTTACAAATTTGGTGGAGTTTTTTGAGGAAGTGATAAAAACGGTTGACGAAGGAAAGGCTGTGGATGTCGTCTATATGGATTTCAGTAAGGCATTTGACAAAGTCCCACATGGCAGGTTGGTTAAGAAGGTTAAGGCTCATGGGATACAAGGAGAAGTGGCTAGATGGGTGGAGAACTGGCTTGGCCATTGGAGACAGAGGATAGCGGTCGAAGGGTCTTTTTCCTGCTGGAGGTCTGTGACCAGTGATGTTCCGCAGGGCTCTGTACTGGGACCTCTGCTATTTGTGATATATATAAATGATTTGGAAGAAGGTGTAACTGGTGTAATCAGCAAGTTTGCGGATGACACGAAGATGGCTGGACTTGCGGATAGCGAAGAGCATTGTCGGGCAATACAGCAGGATATAGATAGGCTGGAAAATTGGGCGGAGAGGTGGCAGATGGAGCTTAATCCGGATAAATGCGAAGTGATGCATTTTGGAAGAAATAATGTAGGGAGGAGTTATACAATAAATGGCAGAGTCATCAGGAGTATAGAAACACAGAGGGACCTAGGTGTGCAAGTCCACAAATCCTTGAAGGTGGCAACACAGGTGGAGAAGGTGGTGAAGAAGGCATATGGTATGCTTGCCTTTATAGGACGGGGTATAGAGTATAAAAGCTGGAGTCTGATGATGCAGCTGTATAGAACGCTGGTTAGGCCACATTTGGAATACTGCGTCCAGTTCTCGTCGTCGCACTACCAGAAGGACGTGGAGGCGTTAGAGAGAGTGCAGAGAAGGTTTACCAGGATGTTGCCTGGTATGGAGGGTCTTAGCTATGAGGAGAGATTGGGTAAACTGGGCTTGTTCTCCCTGGAAAGACGGAGAATGAGGGGAGATCTAATAGAGGTGTACAAGATTATGAAGGGGATAGATAGGGTGAACGGTTTGGGAAGCTTTTTCCCAGATCAGAAGTGACGATCACGAGGGGTCACGGGCTCAAGGGAGAGGGGCGAAGTATAACTCGGATATTAGAGGGATGTTTTTTACACAGAGGGTGGTGGGGGCCTGGAATGCACTGCCAAGTAGAGTGGTGGAGGCACACACGCTGACATCGTTTAAGACTTACCTGGATAGTCACATAAGCAGCCTGGGAATGGAGGGATACAAACGATTGGTCTCGTTGGACCAAGGAGCGGCACAGGCTTGGAGGGCCGAAGGACCTGTTTCCTGTGCTGTACTGTTCTTTGTTCTTTGTTCTAATAGGCCATCTTCATGGAAAAGGTATTGCAGGCAATATCAAGGTATATTCCCTTGAAGGGAAAATGTAGGACAAATACCGTCTGGAGTGCTCTGGATTTGAGAGAGTTAGAGGTGAAAGTGAAAAGGGAGAAGTGCGCATATGACAGGTATCAAGTAGAAAATACAATGAAGAATTGGGCTGAATGTATCAGGGGAAGTGGGGGGCGGGGAAGGGGGAGAAAGAGGGGAGACAGGGGAAAGTGAAAATACTAATAGTAAAAGCAACGAGAGGGCCTGAAAAGGACAGGTAGCTAACATAAAAAGGAATCTCAAAGTCTTCTATAAGCATATAAAAAAATAAAAGTGTGATAAAAGAAAGAGTGGGATCGATTAGGGACAAAATAAAGGTAGAGGTAAGAGAAATAACAGTGGTATTAAATGAGTAGTTTGCATTTACAAAAAAAGTTGTTACCCAGGCCGAGGTGAGAGATCAGGTAACTGGTACACTAGAGGAATTTACAATTGAAAAGGAGAAGGTGTCAGGCTATCTTTACTTAAAATAGATAAGGTACCAGGAACAGATGAGATGCATCCACAGGGACTGAGAGACATGAGAGTGGAAATTGCAGAAGCACTAGCGATAATTGTCCCAGTCTTCCTTAGATACGGAGGGGTGGATAGGAGGACAGGAGAATTGTGAGTGTTGCACCATTGTTCAAAAATGGATGCAAGGATAAAGCTGGCAACATCAAACCAGTCAGATTGACTTCAGTAGTAGGGAAACTTCTGGAAGCTGTAGTTTGGGCCAAAATCAATAGTCATTTAGGTGGATGCAGGATAGTTAAGGAAAGTCAGCATGGATTCATTAAGGGAAAATCATGTCTAACTAACTTGCTGGATTATTTTTGAGATGGTAACAAAGAGGGTTGATAAGGGCATGCTGTTGATGTGGTGTATATGGATTTTCAAATGGCATTTGATATTGTACCACACAACGGACATGTGAACAAAATTCTAGCTCATGGAATAAAAGAGAAAGTAGGCACTTGGATAAGAAATTGGCTGAGTGACAGGAAACAGTACTGAGAAGTAATTGTTTTTCAGATTGGAGGAAAGTTTGTAATGGAGTTTCTCCAGTTGTCAGTTTTGAGACCTTTGCTCTTCCTGATATATATTGACCTAGAGTGTGGTGTTTTGGGCATGCTTTCAAAATTTACGAATGATATGAAGATTGGAAATATTGTCAGCTGTGATGAGGATAGTCTTGAACCTCAAAAGGACATAGACCTGTTGGTGGATTGAGCAGATAAGTGGCAGATGACGTTCAATGCAGAGAATTATGAGGTGATTCATCTTCGCAGGAAGGATGTGGAGAGACAGCACAAAATAAAGGGAGAAATGCCAAAGGATGTGTAGGAACAGTGAGACCTCAGTGCACCTGTACATAGGTCAGTGAATTTGGCAGGTCATACTGAAAGAACAGTTAATAAAGCATATGGATCCTAGGTTTTATTCATAGGGGTATTGAGTACAAGAATAAGGAAATCTTGTTGAACTTGTGTAAGACACTAGTTAGGCCTCATCTGGAGTACTGTGTCCAGTTCTGGGTGGTATTCTTCAGGAAGGATGTGATGACATTGAAGTAAGTACAAAGGAGATTCACATGAACGATTCCAGGGATAAAGAACCTTAGCTATGAGGATAGATTGGAAAGGTTGGTTCTGTTTTCCTTGGTGACAAAAAGGAGACTTGAAATGGACAGGATAAATATTGAGAAACTGTTCCCACCAAGAATGCATCAAGAACTAGAGAGCAAAGATTCAAAAGAATTGGAAAAAGGAGTAGAAACGATGTGAAGAAAAGATTTTTCACCCAGAGGGTGGTTGGAATCTGGAACAAGCTTCCTGAAAAGGTGGGGGAGGCAGGTTTGATTGAGGTATTCAAAAGTGAATTGGATTGCTATCTGAAAACTGTCCCTGTCGACAATTTTTGGCCTGATTGTTGCAATGATACAATCAACTCCACCATCTGATAAATACTGACATTTATCAGTTCTTATGACATTGACTGTTCTAGCCAAGAACTTGCAATGCAATGTAGCCCTGACAGGAAGGGAGTGTTTGATAGATGCATTAGCTCTCGCCAGCTACACTTTGTGGTCTCTTAGTGGAAGGATGTGACACTGCTTCTAAGAAACCTTTCTAATGGTGAAGGAACCCGCAATAATTTCTGTTTGTATATTGATACTTGGAAGGAAAGAGTGATGCCATTTCTACTGCAGTGACAAAAAGCCTTTTTCATCACAAAGATGTTGAACTGAATTTTCATCTGGTTGCAGAGGTTTCGTAGTTTGAATGGGAGTTTTTGGGAGCAAATCTGATTTTCCTCCACATTCCAACCGCATGCCATTTTCGTCTGGCCTTGTAGGTCAGAAATGTTTCATGTGCAAAACAGTCACCTGTCCCCACTGAAGTTGGGTTCCCCATTTTAAACAAGGGACAAAAATTCGAGTTCTTCTTGCAGACTATTTTTCTATGATAATACAGGTTTTTAAAGTCCATTTAAATCATAATACTTTTGGCAGTTTTAAGAAAATGAAACACATTCTGAAAGGTAAGCATAAAGTGTTTTTACACCTTCAGCTATCACTATTAGGTGCTGTACTGAAATATAGATGTATGTTTATGCAGTGATAAATCAAAGGATCAGTTCTTTGAGGATAAGTTGACTCTTACATTGACCAGCCTATTTTATTCATTGAAATGCATTTTGGTGTTTCTCCAATGGAGAAAGCACCATAATGCATGAAAAATATCACAAAATTGCCTGACAGCCTGTTTTGTCATCTTTTCTACAGCAATTTAAATGGCTCTGGCTGATTTCAAAGAGACTTGAAAAATAATCTACATTTCAAAATAATCTAACCACCTGCTCCTTTGATTGACTGAAAGGATCTGCTTTGAAATTGAAAAAAGGCAACAGCTGTTCTTTCCTTTCTAGAGAACAGGCCATTGGTTGAAAAACTGTGTCCTTTACTGTGCCTTACTGTGTTTGAAGAGCAAATGGGTTTCATTGCGGTAGGTGATCCATATGTCAGAGAATCAGTAACAGTTTCAAGAAGTTGTAACTTGATTTGGTTTCTAGTTAGTTGACCCAAGCTAATAGGATTATAAGTATAAGCAAAATACTGTGGATGCTGAATCTGAAACAAAAACAGAAAATGTTGGAAAATCGCAGCAGGTCTGACAACCTCTGTGGAGAGAGAATAGAGCTAACGTTTTGAGTCTGGATTTTTGTCAGAACTTGAGACAATAGAAAATAGGGTGATATTTATACTGTTAGGTTGAGGGGGATTGACAAAGATGTCATACACAAAAAGACAAAGGGAATGTCAGTGGTGGAGATTATGGCTAAGAAGGGCGCTAATAGCGGCCCATTAAGAGATCAGAATGTGTAAATGGCAGAGCAAAGATAAGCAGAGATGGAAAGCGAGATATAAAAATGGTAGAAATAATAGAAAATATAAATGAAAATAAAAGATATAATAAGGTATAAATAAATAAGATGAAATGAAGTAAAATAAAATGAATGGAAATGAGGTGAAGTTGGAGAAGAGAGTTCATGCTTTGAAGTTGAATTCAATGTTCAGTACAGAAGGCTGTAAAGTGCCTAATCGGAAGATGAGGTGCTGTTCCTCCACTTTGCTTTGGGCTTCACTGAAACATTGCAACAGGCCAAGAATGGGCATGTGGGCAGGAGAACAGAATGGTGTGTTGAAATAGCAAGCAACAGGAAGGCCTGGATCCTGTTTGTGGCGGCGGACTGAAGATGTTCTGCAAAGCGGTTACCCAGTCTGCGTTTGGTCTCGCTGAAGTAGAGGAGACCTCACTGGAAGCAGCGAATGCAAAGACCAGATTAAAGGAGGTGCATGTCTCACTTTCCATCTTTTCCCCTCCAATATGGTTTCTACCCCCTCCTTCCAGTCCACTTGGGCCATCTGTTACATGTCACAGGTTGTCCGTTGACACTCTGCCATTTATACATTTTGATCTTTTAATGGGCCACTGTCAGCACCCTTCTTACATTCCCTACATCTTTTTGTCTGTGACATCTTTGTCAATCTACGACCCTCCCCCCCCCCCCCCCCCAAACAGCATAAATATCACCCTATAACTGTTGTCTTCAGCTCTGATGAAGGGTCGTCCAGACGCAAAACGTTGGCTCTATTCTCCTTCCATAGATGCTGTCAGACCTGCTGAGATTTTCCAGCATTTTCAGGGTTAAAAGTATATCAGGTTCTTTTCACGTGGCAGATGTATTCATTTTCTTAAAAGCAATGATGTGGAGGCTTTTATTAAATGGCAGGAGGTTTTTGCTTTCCCCAAGAACAGTAACATGTTTTCCATTGATATTGTGTGGAATCTGAGAAGTGTCCAACATGCATGTTTGGTGAGTGGCTATGGAGGATATATGGGAGGCATAGAAGTGAAATGGGGTTGCATGGGTGACCTGAGGGGGCAGAGAGATGGAATGTAGTGGCATGCATTATCTGATGGGGAGGTAAGGGGGTGGGAAAGGTTAGTAGGTTTTAAACCCTGGGGAGCTGGGAAACTGTTAGGGAACCAAGGCGGGCTTCTAACTGGCCCGCCTTTGTACCGACACTCCTCACGCATGGCAGTGAGGCTTACAAACTGCAGTGCAAACCTGATCCCAGTCTGAAAAGCTAAAAATGACGTGAAGGCACACTTTGGTCAGGTGTGCAATTTGTGAACTGCAACAGTTATTTTCCTGAGCCCAGAATAAGTGCTCCTATTTTGCTCAATTGCTTTTATTTTGACTTTGGAGAATTCTTATTTCCTGTCCTCCACTTCCCCTCACACAGTTCTGAAATAATCCCCCTCCAGGCTTCCATTATCAACACTGTTCTTCATACACTGTCTTGAAGTCACGCCTTCGCTTTCCTAGGGCCATCTCTCCTTCTGATCCGCTCTGCTTTCCTCAGCTTGGAAAGCTTCCCATCTCCCATTTTAAAACAACCCATTACTGCTGATTTTCACAAGAAGTGTGTTTAGGGTAGCTGGGACAGTTCAAAATACATGAACAGAAAACTCTCCAAGTGAATCCCTCCAAAAGCATATCCTTTACCACAGTTATTATCTGTGCCTCTATCTGAACATTTGACAGCTCAGATTACTGCTCTTCCCATGTAATCACTATGATATTTCTGGAATGTGGACCAAAATGCTGCTAATTCAACATTGATGTATAGTTTCAACAATTCTTCAGCGACTCTTGCTAAGATGAGCAGCTGTGCAAATATGTTGTAAAACTCTATTGAGCCAGTGTTTTCCAATTAGTGAAAAGATGGAGTGGCAAGCCTCTTGCTCATTGTGAGCAGGACTGGTTGTAAGCTTGCAAAAAAGAAAAACTGAGTGCCACAGGCTTTTAAATAAAAGCAGGAGGTTCTATGAATTCACAGCAGATCCTGGAAATTCTCTGAAGATCCTGAGTTTTATTCAAGGGTGTCCACTGAGACCATAAACCTGCCTTTTCTCTTTCTGACGGTGATAGATCTGTGATGTTTCGCAAGCATTTACTGTTTGTACCGCCATGGGCTGTAGTTTGCCTTCATTTCCATCTTCCATTCTCTGCTTGTTTAAGGAGGGTGAAACTGTGTGATGTGAAAATGAACAGAACCTTTCGAAGGGAAGGATCCAAATGTAGCAGATACATTGAATCCCTACTGTGCAGACGGAGGCCATTCAGCCCATCAAATCTGCACTGACTCTCTAACAGAGCATCTTACCCAGGCCCGCCCTGCAGCCCTATCCCCATAACCAATCCTACGAATATACTCCACAAACCCCCTAATCTGTACACCTTGGGACACTAAGGGGCAATTTAGCATGGCCAGTCCACCTAAACTGCACATCTTTGTACTGTGCGAGGAAACTGAGCACTCAGAGGAAACCTAGGCAGACACGGGGAGAATGTGTGGAGTTTGCACAGTCACCCAAGCTGGGAATCGAACCCGGGTCCCTGGTGCTGTGAGGCAGCAGTGCTAGGCGCTGTGAGGCAGCAGTGGTAACCGCTATGCCACTGTGCTTTGCACTTTACACTTTGTTGTTGGAAAACTCTCAAGGAATTCAGAGAAGGAAGCTGGATTTGTAAACACGTAGTTTTCACATTGGAGAGGAGATAACGCATGTGTTAAGTGTTGATTACTTGTAATAAGACAGTAAGATTCACCCAACTATTGCGATGCTTCGCAAGAGTTGTTGGAGAATTTGGATAATGTGCATTAAAGATGTTAACCAACAGTGTCTAATGTAGTTTACTGCTTGAAACTACTTGATGTATCCTGCTGATTGTACCAATGTTTGTGGATTTGTTGGCCCTTTTGAATATGGAAGTTCTCATTCAGATAGGGTGTATCTGTGAGATGTCTACCTGGGAACTAATGGTAACATGAGCAAGAATCCACAGAAAATGTTCCCTACAACAGCAGCAACTCCACTTTTAAAGTAATAAATGTTCCAGTGCACTTCCCAGGAGCATTATAGAACAAAATGTGACACCAGGCCATACAAGGATATTTTTGATCAGACAATAAAAAGCTTGCTCAAAGAGGTAGATTTTGAGGAGTATCTCAGAGGAGGAAAATGGGAAGGAGAGACTTAGAGACATAGAGCCGAGGCAATGAAGGCACAGCCACCAATGGTAGTGTGATTAAAATTGAGAATGCGTCAGTGACCTGAATTAGAGGAGTGTAAATACTTTGGAAGGTTGTGGAACGGGAGGAGATTACATGGCAAGGCCATGGAAGTATTTGGAAACCAGAAATCAAAGTCTTTCTTGATGGCAGCTAATGTAGACTTGTCAACACAAAAGTGATACGGGAATGGGAGTTGGTGCGAGTTAAGATATGGGCAGCAGAGTTTTAGATTACCTCAAGAGATAGATCAGCTAGGACTATGTGGAATCAGGAAAGAGGGATTTGGGAGGTGACAACACTTTCAAGGACTCTGAAGCAGAAAGGGAGGTTAGGGATGGGACTGTAGCTTGCAAAGATAGACGGTGACATAGCACTTTGGTTTGTGACTTGATTTGTCCCAGCGTATTTTCCTCCAGCCTTTTCTGTTGTAAATGTAATCCTATCCGCTAAGGATGGTTGTGATGTAAAAATGAAATGTTCTTGACTTTAGGCATCTGGTATAAGCATTAAGATGTGGAGATGCCGGCGTTGGACTGGGGTGAACATAGTAAGAAGTCTCACAACACCAGGTTAAAGTCCAACAGGTTTATTTGGTAGCAAATACCATAAGCTTTCGGAGCGCTGCTCCTTCGTCAGATGGAGTGGAAATGTGCTCTCAAACAGTGCACAGACACAGAAATCAAGTTACAGAATACTAATTAGAATGCGAATCCCTACAGCCAGCCAGGTCTTAAAGGTACAGACAATGTGGGTGGAGGGAGCATCAAACACAGGTTAAAGAAATGTGTATTGTCTCCAGACAGAACAGCTAGTGAGATTCTGCAAGTCCAGGGGGCAAGCTGTGGGGGTTACTGACAATGCGACACAAATCCAACATCCCGGTTTAGGCCGTCCTCATGTGTGCGGAACCTGGCTATCAGTTTCTGCTCAGCGACTCTGTGCCGTCGTGTGTCGTGAAGGCCACCTTGGAGAACGCTTACCTGAAGATCCAAGGCTGAATGCCCGTGGCTGCTGAAGTGCTCCCCCACAGGAAGAGAACAGTCTTGCCTGGTGATTGTCGAGCGGCGCCCATCCATCCGTCGTCGCAGCGTCTGCATGGTCTCCCCAATGCACCATGCCTCGGGACATCCCCTCCCGCAGCGTATCAGGTAGACAACGCCAGCCGAGTTGCAAGAGTAGGCACCGTGCACCTGGTAGATGGTGCTCCCACGTGACCACGACACCACACAACCCTGCCACAGCGACCTCTGCAAGACGTGCCGGATCATCGACACGGATGCCATCGTCTCACGTGGGAGCACCATCTACCAGGTACACGGTACATACTCTTGCAACTCGGCCGGCGTTGTCTACCTGATACGCTGCGGGAGGGGATGTCCCGAGGCATGGTGCATTGGGGAGACCATGCAGACGCTACGACAACGGATGAATGAACACCGCTCGACAGTCACCAGGCAGGACTGTTCTCTTCCTGTGGGGGAGCACTTCAGCGGTCACGGGCATTCAGCCTTGGATCTTCAGGTAAGCGTTCTCCAAGGTGGCCTTCACGACACACGACAGCGCAGAGTCGCTGAGCAGAAACTGATAGCCAAGTTCCGCACACATGAGGACGGCCTAAACCAGGATGTTGGATTTGTGTCGCATTGTCAGTAACCCACACAGCTTGCCCCCTGGACTTGCAGAATCTCACTAGCTGTTCTGTCTGGAGACAATACACATCTCTTTGACCTGTGTTTGATGCTCCCTCCACCCACATTGTCTGTACCTTTAAGACCTGGCTGGCTGTAGGGATTCGCATTCTAATTAGTATTCTGTAACTTGATTTCTGTGTCTGTGCACTGTTTGAGAGCACATTTCCACTCCATCTGACGAAGGAGCTCTGCTCCGAAAGCTTATGGTATTTGCTACCAAATAAACCTGTTGGACTTTAACCTGGTGTTGTGAGACTTCTTACTATAAGCATTAAGCACAGCCAGGTGAATTATAGTATGGTTTGAGAAAACGAAGACAAGTCCAGACAGTAGCATCTATAGCAGAACACCCTATTCCATTCTGTGAAGAATCCCCCTCTCTCACTCCTCTTCTCTCCGTTCTAAGTGATATTGTCTATTTCCACCGGTTTAATGGTATGGGCCCATGTGCAATGACAGCTGATTGAAATGATCTCAACTCTTTTATGGTATCCTATCCTTCCAGCCAGTGGGCAGAAGAAGTTTCTATTCCGAAATCTTTGCTAGGTTTGAATCCTGGTCTCTGAATAAAGGGAACATTGTTTATTTGCTCAGTATTGCCGACTCCATCCCATCTCAATCAGCACAACTTTGCAACCCATGACCAACATAGCCAATTCTTGTATTTTGTGGGCCTTACAAATCCCACCCCAGTGGATCCTGGGGAAGAAGAGTCCAAAGCAAAGATTTCCAGGTTTACTGACGTTAGGCCCTGAGCTGATGTCCCAGCATTCCTTGACATTTGAACCGGTTTGTTTTATGTTTCAGTGCTTGGTACAAGCTGCAGTTTCCCACAGCAAAACTTCCCTCTGGCTCCCTGAGTATAGAGGGCCTTATTGTCTTGAAGCTGAGCAGTAGTCAGTGGTTCACTAATTTACCCTTCCAGCTGAAGGAGGCTGCTTAGAGGCCAGAACCCATCTAGGAGATCGGATGTCGGATAAAAATTTGAAACACGAACTTAACCCCCTTCCTGCCTATTACTGCCAAACTTACAATTTTACATCCATAAAGTACATGATCATTTGTGGTATAGAGGACAAATATCAGGATGAATAGTTCAGGTCCAAGAAAAATCCCAGCTTTGTTTAGTGACCTGGGAAGATTATGTGCAGCTATCTTTAGGGTGCAGGCAAGACTGACAATGTCGTTCCAAGCAGTGGGATAATGCTTTCCTTGGGTAAAAATATTTTTTCTTGTTTTTTGCCAGTTGATTTGAAATTGTCCTGTGTGTATCACATTCAGTAGACATCTGAGTGGGTTATTAGAAAGTAGTTGTGTGAAAGATACCTATACTTTGTCAGCGCTCCCAGCCTGTTCTGTTTCAGTGATTCAGTGACTTCTGGCAGTTAGTTACAAAGTTAATTAATTTATACAAATCGCTTCATTGCAGGAAAGTATCTTTTCACTCTTTAGAGTAAGACGAATTATAATGTAACAGACAACTGATGTGTAGGGAATGGAGATCTTAGGAAAGGCATTGCCTACGTGAACAATGTAGAAAGAGTGAATCAAAGCAAAGAGGGTGGTTAGAACTAGGTAGAAAGTACCACAGCGTCGTTATGGAGAAGGGAGAGGGGTGGTGGGGATAAAGTATTAGGTTGGAGAATGTTCGCACAGACATAAGACAAGGAAGATATCACTGAAGCAAGATGTAGCAAGACCAGGGGCAGATTTGGAAACATGGGGTGGATTTTCATGGAGTTGGGGAGATCTGTGAAGGTTAAAAAGAAAAGGCGGCCGGCACCCGATTTTCAGATTCTCAATCTCGTGGATTCTCAATCTCGTTACTGGCTCTTAATCCTGCATAGAGTCATAGAGGTTTACAGCATGGAAAAAGGCCCTTCGGCCCAACTTGTCCATGCCGCCCCTTTTTTTAACCACTAAGCTAGTCCCAATTGCCCGTGATTGGCCCATATCTCCCCATACCCATCTTACCCAAGTAACTGTCGAAATGCTTTTTAGAAGACAAAATTTGTACTCGCCTCTACTACTATCTCTAGCAGCTTGTTCCAGACACCCACCACCCTCTGTGTGAAAAAATTGCCCCTCTGGACCCTTTTGTATCTCTCACCTTAAACCTATGCCCTCTCGTTTTAGATTCCCCTACCTTTGGGAAAAGATGTTGACTATCTAGCTGATCTATGCCCCTCATTACTTCACAGACCTCTATAAGATCACTCCTCAGTCTCTTATGCTCCAAGGAAAAAAATCCCAGTCTATCGAGCCTCTCCTTATAACTCAAGCCATCAAGTCCTGGTAGCATCTGAGTAAATATTTTCTGCACTCTTTCTAGTTTAATAATATCCTTTCTATAATAGGGTGACCAGAACTGTACACTGTATTCTAAGTGTGGCCTTACCAATGTCTTACACAACTTCAACAAGACGTCCCAACTCCTGTATTCAATGTTCTGACCAATGAAACCAAGCATGCCGAATGCTGCCTTTACCACTCTGTCCACCTGTGACATCACTTTCAAGGAGCTATGAACCTGTACCTCTAGATCTCTTTGTTCTATAACTCTCCCCAATGCCCTACCATTAACTGAGTAGGTCCTGCCCTGATTTGATCTACCAAAATGCATTACCTCGCATTTACCTAAATTAAACTCCAATCTGCCATTCATCAGTCCACTGGCCCAATTGATCAAGATCCCATTGCAATCCTCGATAACCTTCTTCACTGTCCACTACGCCACCAATCTTGATGTCATTTGCAAACTTACTAACCATGCCTCTTAAATTCTCATCCAAATCATTAATATAAATGACATTACAGTGGACCCAGCACCGATCCCTGAGGCACACCGCTGGTCACAGGCCTCCAGTTTGAAAAAACAACCTTCGGTTTTGTGTCATCAAGCCAATTTTGTATCCATTTGGCTACTCATCCTGGACCCCGTAAGATTTAACCTGATGCAATAGCCTACCAGCACTGGTGATAAAAGCCTCATTATGCATTCTTGGCTGAAGCCAAGACATCCATTACTGTACTGAAACACCTGTGCCCCAGGAAACAAATTTGCTTTATTTCTTGCTTTGTGCAATTGACAGAATAGATCAGAATGTTTATTTACACATCATAGTGTGGTGTCAAGTGCTTGTAATTGCTGCTGTTGATAATTTAAAGCGTCTGGGTTGATACTTTTATAGGACTCGAGTGAAATTAATTTTTTTTAAGAAATAGAAAGTTATGCATTATTTTTAAAAAATCTTTTTCACAACTATTGTTACTCTAGGATTCATTGGTTCTGAACAGAGTGCATAGTGGATGAATGGAAATTGAAGTGCTGTAGCTTGGCATGGGGTCTCCTGGGGGTGACTGGAGGGTCATAGCTTGACATGGAGGGCATGAAGGGCCAAGGGGGTGGGTGGAGAGACATTACTTGGCATGGAGGGTAAGGGGAATGAGGGTTGGGTGGCTTGGGAGTATGAAGGGGCATGGGAGTGCTGGATGGGGGGATAAAGTAGCATGAGTTAGCACAGACGGGGCATGAGAAATGTGGGGTTGGGGGCTAATCTTTGTTTTGCTTTCATTCTTACAAAGCACTAGCTGTTTCTGGAGGTGATGGGCTTGACTCCAGTTAGCACCAGCCTTCCCTGGAAATTTTCCAACTCTCCCTAACCACCTCTAGGATAAAGTCCAATCCCAATATCTGGAATTCTGGAGTATGCTGGAGTACTCAGTGATACTGGATTTGGTAGAGGAGGATAAGGGAGGGGGCTGTAACCTTGTCAGTGTGTTGAAGCTAATGCAAGGTTCATGTTGGTGGCCAGTAAAGAGGACACTGAACAATCTTTGCCTTGAGGTGATGGCACATGAACTTAGATTTTTGATGGTGGGTGGGGGGAGAAAAGTTGATTTTTTTAAAAAGTGGTTTTACAGCTTCAACGGGGTGTTCCAGAGAGTGGGAAGGTACATGTTTATATTGCTGCTTCCATTTAACTCAGATTAGGTTCAACAGTACAGACGGGCACTGTGTAGAGATCTTGGCTTGACCTTGTGAGGTGAGTGAAGGGGGAACATCAACTGTAGATATTATCACCTCATGTCTCCTAAAGGCGAGGCAAAGAGAGCATTAATTGAGCTGCAGAGAGCGGCCTACTCATCAGCCTTCGTAGCGGCAGGCATGCAGGACCTTGAAATTAAAATATTGGGGGTGGGAAGCACGGGTGTTATTTCTTGAAAGGTTGGCTTTACCTGGAAAAGAATTAAATCAATTGATCTTAAATGTGGCAGTACCAAACTGTTGCAAGATTTAATTTTTTCGAATGATTAAGTCAGTTGTTTAAGACACCAACTGCAGAAAATGTATTTGGAAAGTCATTTGGAGATGTTTCTGTCCCTGACATTGTACCAGTCCAGATAAAATGTGGCGATTGGCTCCCCAGGTGAAAAATTAAGCTGGCCCTACACCCACAGTTCTTAAATGTGACACGAACAACAAACACATATTCAAGACATTATTCTGTTTTTATGTCAGTCATGTACAAATCTAATTTGTGTGATAAACTTCATTGTAAAGGGAGTGTCCCCTCCTAGTGGTGGGAAATGAGTTCTGCGGGTAGTTTGTTCGTAGAAAAAAACATTTCACCTCGCAGTGATTCTCATAATGGTTGAATCATTGTACTCTGGCTGGTTGGGTGCCAGAGCTGGAGCATGTTTTATCAGATCCTAAAAGATGAATGCATCTGAACAGCATGATAGATGCAGGAAGACTAATTCGAGGGAGCGGAAGAACTTGGTCCTTTATATTCCCAATTGGAAACAGTTACTGTTTTTCCTTGGAGAGTGTAGCTGAATAATACTTTAGAATATCTATGGTTTGCACATTACCATTCCGCTAGATGTCCTTTCTGCAGTTATTCGTGTGATTTGACACGGACATATCTGTACATAAGATTGACCCTCCCAAAAATCGTTGTATGATGAACTGAAAGCTATGTGTTACCTAAAAACGAGTGCTACATTTTTACCTGCTATGATTTGACTCAAGCAGCCATTCCAATTTCGAGTTTAAGGAATAAACTCATTCACCTACAGCCACCTGCAACACTGCAGTTATTATATCTTGCCCACAAAAAACAAAATACTACAGCTTCTGGAAATCTGAATAATGAATTAAGCTGTTGAAAATCTGCTTATCTCTTCCATGTAAGGTCATTATCTGATATGTTAGCTTTGATGGATTTATATTACAGTGCTGCCTGAGTAGGCAGCATTGTAGTATAAATCCTGCAGTGTTTTCTATATTGCAGTTCTTAATGCATCTTGTCTTCTGCCTTGTTTTTTTCAACTTTGGTATTATTTTGACTGTGGGTTTTAACTCTTCATCTAGCTTTTTTTCAGAAATTATGAACACTGGGAACACTTAACAAGTAGAATAGAACTTGTTTTCCATTATGACTTAGTGTAATTAGAAGTAACTATTGATCCTGTGATAACATATTCCACTCATAGCACATGTAAACGCACAGATGTTGGTTCTAGGACACTCCGACTACTTTATAATAACTACCCTTGTGTTGTGAACGCACATGTATTGGAAGGTAGCCCGAATCATAACACTTGATGGCAGATATAGTGCAGTAATTTCCCATGGTTTGGCTTTTGTTTATAAGATGAAGAATTCATCTATTATAAGGCATGTTTTCAAAGAATTCCTAAACATCAGCAGCTGGAGGAGCTTCTCTCTCACTAAAAGAACTGTGATGGTGAAATGAAGCAGAGAAACGTGCCAGCCAGACTGGCCCCTGCCGCACTCAGGTTTCTCCATTTTTGTCATTTTTGGGTGGGGTGAGACGATAACTGGCACCTTAGCCTCCCAGAATGTGAGTGGAAACTGGCAGCAAGCTATTTAGACATATCACCATTTTAAATTTGAACTTGGCCTGTCTCAGACTAGATTGCTTCAAAGCCAGTTTATTAAGTGAAGGACATCAGCATTGGGTGGATCAGTTTGTGGGAGAGACAGTTTCCTCCCTTCTGTTGGTGAAAACGCCTGACAGCGTAAATATGTCAATGTGTGGAGCAGGATAAAACTGGAAATACTGGTTATAGTGAGTGTGTGCAGCCTCAGTACAAGGCAGTCCAAATACTTTTTGAATATCTGTGTTAACGTGGTCATTTCTGTACCAAAACCTACAGGAATTCAGAAGATTATATAACCTGGGTGGACTCCTCGAAAATCAAACAGCATGTAATGGAGTATAATGAAGAGGTAAGAATTATATTCTTGTTTGATAATTATCACACGCTCTTTCTTCCTGATTAATTTGTGCACTTAATTTATTGGGGAGGACCTGCCCAAGGTAAGTCCATCATCTACAAAGCACAAGTCAATCAGGTCACTTGTTTGGATTAGTGCAGCTCCACCAACTCCCAAGAAGCTTAACACCATCCAGGAAAGAGCAACATGCTTGATCAGCACCCGTCCACCATCTGAACCATTTTCTCCCTCCACCACTGACACACAGTAGCAATAGTGTACATCATTTGCAAGATGCACTGCAGTAACTTACCATGGTCTCTTTGGCAGTACCTTTATAGAATCATATAGCGCAGAAGAGGCCCCTCGGCCCATCGAATCCACACCGACACGTGAGGAGCTCCCGACCTCCCACCTAATCCCATTTACCAGCACTTGGCCCATAGCCTTGAATGTTATGATGTGCCAAGTGCTCATCCTACTAACTGTCCTGGCTTGAGACAATTCACATCTCTTTATCCCTCTCTCCACGCACACTGTTCGTACCTGTAAAGATTTGATTACCTGTAAAGATTCGCATTCTAACCATTCTTCACATTCTAATCAGTAATTATCTTGCAATTGTGTCTTTGCCTATATATACTGTGTTTATGAACTAACCTCTCCGCACCTGATGAAGGAGCAATGCTCCGAAAAGTTGTGATTCCAGATAAACCTGTTGGACTTTAACCTGGTGATGTGAGACTTCTTACTGTTTTCAGCCCATTGACACTGCATTGATTCTTCAACAGAGCATCTTACACACCCCCACCCTATCCCCGTAACCCCATTCATTTCCCATGGCTAATCCCCCAATCTATACATTTTGGGACACTAAGGGCCATCAAGGGTCAATCCAACCAACCTGCACGTCCTTGGTTTGTGGGAGGAAACTGGAACACTGGGACAAAACCCACGCAGCCACAGGGAGAACGTGCAAACTCCACACAGATAGTCACCCAAGACTGGAATCGAACACAGGTCCCTGATGCTGTGAGGCAGCAGTACTAGCCATTGTGCCACCCCGTTCAGTATCAGTGAAAAAAGAAGCAGACTTAACATTGACTTGGGCTTCAAAATCCACTGCACTCTGTCACAAGCCATCCCATGTGATAATTAATCTTAATTACCAGTTTAAATCTGATTCTCTGGTGGAAGCTCAACACTTACCCTGCCAGTTAGGAATGATCACACGTCTCGGGAGAGGTAGAATAACTTAAAGCAGTGATTGCAGTGGAATTTGGTCATATAGACCAAGGGGGTGTCATGGTGTAACAGTGTTCAATGTTTACTGAACTGAGATCAAGGGGGACAGTGGTGGCGACATAATCTGGCTTCTTTGACCTCAGTTTAAAGTGGGATGTGTGTGTGGTTGTTGATTGAAGACAGAATTGAACTCAACTCTAATCCTGTTTGCAGTTGAATCACAACCAATTCTTAATTCAATGGTAACACTCCACTTTGAGTCAAAGGTTCAAGCCCACACTGGAATCTGATCACAGAATCAAGGCTGACATGTTAATGCAGTTCTGAGGAAGCAGTATTCTGTCTGAGATTTCATTTGTTAGAAAAGATGTTAAACTGAGACCCAAAACACATTTTTCAGTTGAACATAAAGATTTTATGGCAATGTTTAAAAAGGAGCAGCAATTTCTCCATTTATATTGGTGAACATTCCTCCTTCAACTAATTTAATGAAAGCAAATTAACCTGTCATTTATCTCACTTGCTGTGTGTGAGATCTTGCTGTGAGCATATTGGCTTTCGTTTTTGCTTACATAACAACATTGACTGCACTTCAAACAGTAATTAATTGGCTGTTTGGGCATCTGAGGCCATGGTGATATATAAATACTGATACTTTCTTAAATAAAGCCTGGGGCTGAAAACAGTATGTGATAAAAATAGAAAGGGCGATTCTTAGAAATTGTAAAGCCTTTAACCGGGACAAATATCCTGAGGCATCTCACAAAGGTGTTGCTAAATGGACATTGAGCAAAATAAAGATTTTAGAAGGGGGTCAAAGGAATGAGTTTTAAGGAGCGGAGGGTACGGTGAAAGGTTAATATTGTGTTGGGTATCAAATGTTTAAACTTGTGGTTCTGATGAAGGGTCACGCTGAAAACATTAGCCTGCTCTCCTGTGTATTTACAGGTTTTTCTCTTTCCATATATAATGAAATCCAGAAAATAGTTTGAAATTAAGCTGTAATATCTTTCAAATGTACATTTGTTGATCAGTGTAACAGACTGGAAGATCTGCATTAATTTTTCTTTTTGTTTTTTTTCCCCTCAGAGAGATGACTTTGACCTGGTTGTCTAGTTCCATGTTTTTGTGCTGACTGCCCTGTGCCCTACTTGCCTAAAGAGAGAATATCACCTTTGGTGACCGACTGCTTGCGATCACCATTATTGAAACGTCCTAACTTCAGACTATATCTTGAGGCTGTATGATGGAACTACCAATTAATGAACTTCTGATTAGTTATAATCAGTCCATGACAAATGTCCATTTTATCTCCATCCTCATACTTTCGATAATGCATAAAATATCATCAAACATTCTAATTTTCCAACATGGCGAACTGTCACTAAATGGTTATATTGAGTTATTTTATCAATTATGGCATAATTAGTGTCAAAATAAATTTATATGCTTTCATTGAATGGATCCTAAGAAGCAATGACCCAGTGCCTGCACTATTGTCACTGTTGTACTAAATTGACGGGGATGCAACTGGACTTCATAGAAAATAAGAGCAGGAGTAAGCTATTTGGCCTTTTGAATCTGCTGTGCCATTCATTATGATCATGGCAGATCATCCAACTCAATTGCCTGATATAGAAACATCGAGTGACTGTAAGCCATTCCTTAACCCATCGTAGGCTCCACAATGATCTGATATTAAGACGACTGCTACATAACTGAAGGCTTGTTAGTGCAGTCCTATCACTAACCTGATACAATTCTGAATATTTTTTGGAAGTAAGCTGCATGTCCAGGGCCACAAGAAAGATGCACTCTCCACCCCAATCTCCCAGATCAGTCCAAATACACGCACATTCAAAGCAAAGCACCAGCAATCCACTTTTATTTTGTAACAAAGCAGAGAATTCTATTTGAAGCCATTCCACAATCAGTTGATAAACAGCAGCCTTGTCCCACAGGGTTTGCAGAAGATGAATTCCATATACTCAAAACCAAATCAAACCAGCCACCTGTTATTTTTGATCCTCAGAGGACTGAAAAAGCATTCCAGTCCTAAAATTTGAATTAAAATCAGAAAATTATTCTTCAGACCAAAAGATGAAGTTTGCTTTGAACGCAGTTGCCAGAACCCTGATTCAGTAATATTCCTTTTGAGGGGGAGTGAGACATCAGTAAATTCCACATGTTATAATAGTGGATTTTTGTAAAGGATAATGTCCAAACTCATCTCACCTTTTTAGTTTCTGAGACTACCGTGTTTCGGGTCTTACGAGCTGGGGTTAGTCAAAGCTAACATCATCATCTGTTGGTATTTCTCAATTTTGGAAAAAATAAACCCAAACTCTTTCATATTTTCCATTTGACTGTGGTTTTCTTTTGTAAACAGAAGGTCTCTTTGTAGTAAACACAGCTTCAGGGTAGAGGACTGCCGGTAAGGATTGTAATGCTTTTAAAAAATAATTACAGGGGTGTTGAATAGTGGGAGCATTTATCGAATGCTGGTTGCAGCCCTTGGCGGAAGCATCCCTTTTTGCCAAGCCTTGGAGCTGATTCGCAGATATACCGAAAGGGAACTAGAATCAGGAAGTAGTGAGGCATGCAGCAGGATGCAGCTGAAAATATTCATTGGAATATCACATTTAGGTGATAAGGAGAGAATATTGACCATCATTTTATTTATTTTAGGTTGGGAAATCCAAGTGTCAAGCCAACTTTTCAAACACCGTTAATCGTAATCTTCAGTCCCCTGTGCATATGGTAGGGGTGGGGTCAAGCCGCAAGGGTCGCTTTATATAATTAAGAGAAACACTAAGATGAAGCCACCATTGTTTGTTGCAGGGCTGGAATTAACCTTAATGTGGCTCGATAATCTACTAGAATGTATTGGAGGTTAATTTCTGGAAGAAGTAATTGAATTAACTGCGGAGATTTGCTTTTAATATATTCATATATATATTTTTAAATGCTTAGGTTTCTTCTGGAACTTTACTTCTCCAATTCAGGTTTGACCTTAAATTGACCTCCTGACTGGGCACTTTCAATTGCTGACGAGTTGAACAGGGTGAAAATGAGGTAAATTATAAAATGGTGATTGGCTGAGGCCAAGCATGGGTTTCAGAAGTCTGAAGATTGTTGCCAGGAGCAAAGGCTAAAGAAGTGATCTACCTTCATTTCTGAAATTAGCAACCAGTTGAAGTTAATTCTCTTTTAAATTAAAAATAAAAATTCTATGTAGGTTTGGGATTTATTTTGAAGATTATACACATTTACAGAACTTTGCTCAATCAGCAAACGTTAGAGAATGTTTCATTTCCTGTTTATGTGTCAAAGCATTGTAGATGAATGTTTCGAACTGTAAAACTTGTAGTCCCATTTTTTTGTGATGACTTGGCTATGTTTCCTTACAAATCTTCAACCTGCAAATGCAAACTTTGTGGACTGAAGAAAAGTCTGGTTTCAGTCAGATGAACCACAATGTTTTTTTTCTCTCTGGTTGTGGGCATTCCTGTCTTCCTCAGTGATCTATAATAAACACAGTAGGTAGTGAACATTCTGATGAGCAACTGAGTAAATTCACTGCCCAGTTTGGTACTGAGCACATTAGATAAGGTTGTCCCCAAGTTTGATCCTAACCAGCTTGAGATAGCAGATCTCAGGGTTGTTTTAATTATTCACAGTGTCCTAGGTTGGCGGGGGATGTGAGGGAAGGGCAGGGAGAAGTCCCCTCTCTTGGGATGCAGCCATGGTCCCTGCAGCAGATTATCTCCCATTGACATGTCCTGCATTAATTTTTGTTGACCTCATGATCAGGCACAGTTGTAATCTACTCTCCTCATTCCCACTGATGGAGAATCTGACTTGACACTGGACTCTCATATTAAGATTAGCAATGGTGCAAGGAATGAGCTGCCAGCATCCATGGAGCTCGATCAGAGCCTGAATTCCTAGTTTGATTTGTAGAAAATAAAGTTTGTAATTATATTTTTATGTTCTCAATATGTTTTGATGATTATTCAGTTGAAAGCAGTAATTGTCCTGACAGTATGATTAGAGCCAGTGCATTAGTGAGCTGCTTTTCTAGTATTAGCCTAAAAGCACTGTCACCTTTTGAGTTAGAAGCTTGTAAGTTCCGTCTCCACTCAGACTTTTGCACATAATCCAGACTGACTTTTGATGTTAATACCTGTTCAGGAAAAACAAAATGTCTGACGAAAATGATCATCATGTAGCTGTAAGGGGATTTTCTTGGGGTGTCGCCCTGGGGGGGTCTTGTATTCAGCTGATCTCACCTAACACAAAGACTTGCGAAAAACAGTATGCAATTAAAGACGTTCTTTATTTGACCAGCACGTATTGGGAGAGAGATAGTTAGAAGATCCCAATCCCTCTCTGACGTTACATCGCATGAGCACAACAGATATACATTTCTAAAGATTCGATCCTCCCGCCCAACCTGTCATCCAAGCTGGACAGTCCAATTACATTAATACACTTTATTTACTTTGAACAACAGCATTCTACCTTCTAACTGAATTAGGAATTCATTGGTCAACTGAACCCAGATGTCCCCCCCCGCCATAACCTTACCTATGCAAATCCGGTAGGTTCAAGGGTCACTCCCAGTACCTGCAGTCCTGGGAACAAGAAGGGAGTCCTCCTTCTTGTCTGTTCTCTGTTCCCTTATCAGTGGAGGCTGAATATGTATATTCATTGCAGCTGGCAGCTTAATCCTTCTACTCATTTTCAAAAAACTTTGGTAGCTTGTAGCTGCCTGGCCTGCCCCTGATCATAGGTTATATGCTCTGTGCGTCATTGTTCCAAAAGAATGTGGTCTGTCTAATTAAGCTTATTTCCCATTATGCCTAGGGGTAAATTGTTTGTTGGCAAAGTTCACAAGAAAATACAAAAATACAGTTCAAATCTATCACACTTGTTCAAAAATGATTATACATGTGCCTATCCAAATAATACTTTCGTATAGTATATGAGTGAGGCACATTGTGATACCTTTGATATATATATACATACATATATATATGGCACATTGTGGTTCCTATTTTAAACCAATCTACTTTGTTTTAACAGTCTTCAAAGAACAGGGATTTCTGTATTCCAGCTACTGTAGGTGTTCAGCTACTGAAAATTATCGACGTTTGCAAAACTTTGCTTAACAAGCAAATATTAGAGAATGAAAAAGAAATAAAACAGCATACTTTAAAGATTTGTAGTTGTGTTGATTTGTATTTTTAAGGGCAACACAGCAGAGTGAGGGTCATCCGGATAGGGGGATCAATTGGGACTTAGCGAGGGAATCATCCCAGGAGGTGGAGCTCTCTTAGGTGGAGGACGTGTAGGGAGCTATGAGGCTGGCGTTTTCCTATTAATAATTTTGTGTTCACAAATGAAGGGGGTGATCTGACCAGAATTTGGCAGTGTTGGGTCCAGCGGGAAAAATGGAGTATGGCTCTGGCATCATTTCTGGCTGGATCTTGAATCTCATTGACAAAACTTTTTATGGCCACGAGAATCATGCCACATCTACAGCGGCCTCCCTCTGATTCACCCGCCATGGCTCCACTTAATCATGCCAACCACTGGGGAGCTCCATAAAAATGGCTCCCCAGCATTCCCCAACACTTGTTCCACAGCAACTGCGAGGGATGGCAGCCAGGAACCTCGCACTGCTTTTCACAGATGGAGCCCTGACCAGATCTTCATGGAGTGGAGCAGAAGCGGGGTGCACTGTACCCCCACTCCAGGAGAAGGCCTTTGACCAAGGTCATCACTCCGCCTGGGATATAGTGGCAGCTCTGGTGAGTGCAAGCCTGCTGCAGAAGAGGAGGGGGCCGCAGTAATGCAAGAAGAGGAACGATCAACGTTCAGCCAGGACAAGTGAGCCTTACGCAGTCTTTTTCCCTCACACACCCCTTCCATCTCCATCTTCATCTCTCACCCAATCACTTCGGATTTTGCCACACCCTTCTCCCCCTTGCCCCAATCACCATATTCCACTGCCATGCTCCTCACACTCCAGCTGTCACTCAAGACTCAAGCCTGCTACACCCCATCGTCATCTTAAATGTCAACACTCCCACCTACGCTGTCCCTATCTGTGTCATTGTAGGACAAACTCAATCACAACAACCGTCAGCAAGACACCCAGCCAGTGTAATGCCAGAGCTCAGAATCCTCATGTTATTTGAGGAGTGAACTCTTGAGCTTGTCTGGGAGGAGAACGAGTACACCTGCGCTAATAGTGAAGCAACAGACAGATGGGAAGATCCTCAAGACATGCTGTCATTCCTCAAGTCTCAAGTGAGTAATCAATGTTCCCTCCTTTATCCCCTGTAATGCATTAATGCCATCTCCCTTATCTCGTGGGCAAAGCAGCTGAACAAGCCAGACCATCCTCATGCTCCCGGACCAACCGGACTCAAGCAGCTCCCAGGGAGACCTCTTGGACCCCACCATTGGAGAGGCGTCACAGCAGTCACCCACAACTGGCATTAGCACAGATACTCACACCTTGGAGGAATCACTAGGTAGACAGGTTTCTGGGTCACTCACTGATGAGCACCTCACAGCTGAAGATCCATTGTAGGTAGAGGCAGGGACGTCCCAAGGAACCGGCATTTGGAGGGATGCTGGAGCCCAAGACTCTGCTGGACCCTGGCCGACGATGTCCTCCTTGGTCCAGTTGTCCCAGAACTGATGGAGCTGCAAAAGCAGAGTTACGAGCATCAGGAGGGGATTCCTCCTTGGACTGCAAGGCCAACTGGAGGAGTCCCATCGCCTATTGTCCGAGGAGATGGTGCCATTACTTCAGCGCAATGAGGCCAACACTGCGAAGTTGGCATCCGTAATGGAGACCTGGCGCATAACCTGCACTCTGTGGCAGATCTCCACGCCATAATTCAGTTCATGACCTCCATGTCTTAGGGCTTCAGCTGCATGGTGCAGGCACTGGTGGGAATCAAAGATTGTCTGCACCAAAGGATGGTGAGCCTTGGGTCCTCACTCTATTTGCCCCTTTATCTCATGGAGGCCCATCGGGCACTCAAAGGGATGAGGATCATCTGGGTGCACAGCCCACGGCCTTCCATTCAGGAGACCCTGGGGATGTCCAGCCTATTTGAGTCCCCCATTCTCGTGAGCAATATACCTCCAGCCCCACACACTGATGAGTACAGTACTGCAATACCCGTGCTGCCTGAAAGCAAGTCAGGGCTCTCTAGGACGGGTGCCCAGGAGACGCCTGCCAATGCCCTCTCAGACAACAGGTCGTGGAAGTCAGCAAGCCTCCTCGATCTCAGCTGTAGGCACTAGTGTAGAGAGGTCACCACTATATATAGTTACAAATAATAAATCATTCCGTTCACTCTCAGAGCCTTCCACCCTGTCATTTCATGCTGTCAAGCTCGGTGGACCCACACACATACCCAGTGCTTCATTCCTGTGGAGTGTGAGAATGGCTGTGCTATGTCTCTCCCACACTAAGAAAGAGTAAAGAAGCCCTGCTGAAGACAACCCCCTCCCGACCACCCTTACAGAGACCCTGTTCATGGAAGGAGCAAACTCTTGCTCAATGGCCGATACTGGCCCCGTCCACTGCCCAGCATTCTTCCTCCTCGGCATCATCAGGCCCACTGTCCTCCTCAACTCCTCGCCATCCAAGGAGATCTGGCACTTGCCCATCCCCTCCAGGTCTAAGTTGTCTCTCTCCTCTGAAGTGCTATGTTGTGGCGAGCACAGAAAACCACAATAATGCAGGAGAGCCTCTGGGCAGCCCCCCCCCCCCCCCCGACCTCCCCGACCAGTCCAGGCACCGGAACCGCATCTTCAACAGTTCGTCTGCTCCACCAACATGCGTTTTGAAGTGTTTGCCTCATTGTATAGAGTCTCCTCTGCTGCTGTTTGTGGCCTCCGCACTGGCGACATCAACCAACTTCTGAGTGATACCCCTTGTCCCTGAGGAGCTCTCCTTCCAGTCGCTGCTCTCCCTCAAAGACAGTTGCAATTTGCAAGCAGTCCAAGATGTAACTGGCTTGGGTGCTCCCTGGGGAATGCACACACACCTGCATTGTATAGTCATAGACAAGTTGGATATTGAGAGAGTGGAATCCTTTGCGGTTCCTGAATGGTGCTGCATGTCGCCTTGGTGACTTAAGAGCATCCCTACTCGGTAAGCGATGCTAAAAACATTTCAGCCCTAGTATAAAAGGGACCTGTCACCCCCCCTAATACATTTGTGACTGGCAGAATGGGAAATACCGCAGACATCCCCTGTGCTTCCCTGAAACAAACTCCTAGCATAAAAATCCAGAGTGGCTATAAGTTTAAGGGCCACAGGCATTGGGTGTCATCCAGTTCCATGGGGTGCCAGCTTGTGCAGTATGTGGTAGAGGTGGTTCACTGTCTCCTGGGACAGACGCAGTCTTCTCTGGCACTGCAGCTTGGACAACTGAAGCTAGGAACATTGACGTTGGAAGGTTCTTGGCTGCCACTGTCTCTAATGGTGTTCCTCTGTGTGTGGTCCTGCTCCCTGACCACCTGCAGGCCACTGGCCCTGACGATGTGTAGCAGCATGTTATTGTCTTAGCTGCTGGTCAATCCCAACCTGTAGAAAGGCCAATTCAACTGACCTTGCATAATGCTAAAGTTCATTTGAGAGAATGCATGACAAAAAGTCTGCATCTTGATGGGGCATGTCAAAAATGATGCCAGACATGATAGCAGATAGACAGCTGTCATCAACCTACCTTGCCAGGGGCTCTTCACAGTGTGAGCTGTATATTGCCAAGGCTTGAATTGAATGACGCATCTACATTCTTGGGGCTTGGTCTTCAAAGGGTAACCTTTGTCCCCAGAATGTGCAACTAGAGCTAGCTCAAGATATTAAACTGGCACGCTGGACTCCTCCAAGATTTGTCAGTTAGTCACTCTGGCAACAACATTTATCTTGACGAGACACAGCTGAACCCTGAGAGGTATGCAATTAGTTTTGAAGCAATTCCTTAGCGGGCAGCCTCATTCTTCAGGGTCTTCAATGCTGTGCAATTAAGCAGCCTTGCATAGGAAAAATCAACGCACTTTGACTGCTGGACCTGAGAGTCAGAGTTCGCAGAGAAGTGGAATTGAACTTCTGTCAACTAAGTCCTTCTAGCCCCACACCATTGACAGAGAAAGGTTACAAGCAAATTACTGCGGATGCTGGAATCGGAAACCAAAAGAGAAAATGCTGGAAAATCTCAGCAGGTCTGGTAGCATCTGTAAGGAGAGAAAAGAGCTGACCTTTCAAAATGTCAGCTCTTTTCTCTCCTTACAGATGCTGCCCGACCTGCTGAGATTTTCCAGCATTTTCTCTTTTGGTTACAGAGAAAGGGTTGTTAAGTACCACTGCATTCGCCTCCCCCAAGTGAGACAGTCCTTATGCCTCATGAGGCAGGGTAGTTCCCCATCACTGATACCCTACACTGCGCATACAGCCTGGCTTCTCCCAAAGCAGGATTTCAACCTAATAGTTAAACCCAGTACTGCCCCTCTGTTGTGGCTGCCACACACCCAGTTTGCAGCTCCAACAAGATAGGGCACCCACTCAGCTATTGTTTGACCACTAACCCAGTATGGAGAAACTGGGAAGCAATACCTGCTTGGCGGCCAGCACATCTGCTCGAAGTAAAGGGTTCACCAATATGAAGGGAAGATGAGGCATCTGGGTGACCCACACACATACGCACCCCAAACCGCAAACTGCCACTCTCTTTCTCCCCCCCCCCCCCCCCCCCTTCCCTCCCCCCAAGCATGGCAGCAGTAATCCTTACCTCTGGCCCTGAGCTGCACCTGCGTGTATCCCCAGCATTTTCCCTGGTGCACCTTGTGTGTCGGACTACCCGAGAAGTAATGACCACCTGAGCACTCACCTGCGATATCCCCCTTGGAGGCGATGGCGCCAGGTTCATGCTTATGTAGACCTGTTGTCAATGGCGCTGACGTGACACCACGCAGGTGCCAGCTGCATATTCAGTGCAGGCTTAATATCCAGAGTGAGTGCTCGCTAATGACGTGCAGATGGATGCAAATTAGGTTCACGCCCTTCCCCAGCGTGTTCCACATCACTCCGCCAGTGAAGTCACCTCAAAATCGGAGAACGCAATCTCACTGGCGAGAATCATGCTTTTCTGAGTTCTCTGCATTTTGAGCCCGCGTGACCATTCCCGCTGACAGCAAACGCGGGTTCAAGAAGTCTGTGAAAGTGAATCATTACAGCACTGTAATGGAAGTTGATTGAGTGGAATCATCAGCAAACAAATGGCTATGGTTGACTTACAGCTGAAGGATGTCATTGACAGGAGGAAAAAGTGAAAGAAAAGACACAACTCTAGGGTATTCCAGAATTATTGGACATGGGTGAGAGGATGAGCCATAACAGCATAGATTGAGCAATTTGATGTGCCCCAACTTGAATAGCAAATTGTAAGTTATTTGTAAGCATACAGTATTGGGCCTTGTCAAAGGCAATGGCAAATGACTCATCTTTCTTTCAAAAATAGAATTTCAGAGTTAATAGGCCATTATTATAACAGCAAGACCACATTGGTAATCATGGATTAGGCCAGGATTTTCAAGGGCGGTGGGGAGGGATAATGAAAGTGAGCAGCAGCTTCAATAATTTTAGGAAGTACCAGTATATCAACAGGAGGGTATTTATTTGAAGAGTAAGAGTGATCGCATTTTTTGGGGAACAGCAAAATTTTCAGAGAAGTAAAAGTGGACTGAGTTCTGAAGAGAGGAAGTGACATTTTGATGAGATATAAACCTTGAGGACAATCGGATGGGCACACTCAAGGTCAGAATTGGAACTTGGAGTCTAGAAAGAAAGAACTTCCAATGAACATGAAGTCCCAAAGCTTTTGAACTGTAGTGGCAGCTAATTTGTATTCAGTGGGGCACAGCAAGCAGCAGCAACAAGATAAATGATCAAAAATTATTCAGCCTCTGATCTTCGGGTGAGCGTTCTCCAAGACGACCTTCAAGACACAACAATGCAGAATCGCCAAGCTGAGACTGATAGCCAAGTTATCAGGACGGCCTTAACCGAGATCTTGGGTTCATGTCACACTACGTGTAACCCCCACCATTTGGCCTGGGCTTGCAAAATCTTACTAACTGTCCTGGCTTGAGACAATTCACACCTCTTTAACCTGTGCTTATCCCTCTCTCCACTCACATTGTCTGTATCTGTAAAGACTTGATACCCGTAAAGACTCGCATTCCAACAATTATCTTGCAATTGAATATGTGTCTATATATGCCCTGTTTTTGTACTCAACTCTCCACTCACCTGATGAAGGAGCAGCACTCTGAAAGCTCGTGATATCAAATAAACCTGTTGGACTTTAACCTGGTGTTGTGAGATTCCTTACTGTGCACACCCCAGTCCAACGCCGGCATCTCCACATCTTAAATACACTCAATGACCTGGCCTCCACAGCATTCTGTGACAATGAATTCTATAGATTCACCATCCTTTGGCTGAAGAAATTTCTCCTCATCTCGGTTCTAAAGGGTCATCCCTTTATTCTGAGGCTGTGCCCTCTGATCCTAACCTCGCCGACGAACAGAAACATCTTCCCCCCATGTCCACTCTCGCCAGGCCTTTCAGTAACTTGTAAGTTTCAATGAGATCCCCCCCTCATCCTTCTAAACTCCATCTCAAGGTACTTCACAGTAATGTTAACAGAAAAAAAATTGACACTGAGCCAAAGGGGAGAAATGCAAATTATATGGAGTAACATTTGAAAATGTGAGAATTTTGAACGGAAGTGTTGGCATCTGACCTTAAATATTAGGTCATCAGGTGCGATGAATGAAATTTGGGAGTAATGTTACACATGTTGACAGGGTTCTGATCTTGGCTTAGCCTGAGTTGGTTTTGTACATGGATGTAAAAGACAGGGTGAAACCAGTGGCCCAAGTGCCCTTTGCTCATTGTTGGGATAGGAATTGTATATTCAGAATTCCTGCTGACTTTCTGAACCACAACTATAGAAACAGAATTCAGTATCTTGCGGCAAGATCATCTACGTTGTCCCTATGATATCATCCAACTGAATTTAAATATCCCTGCATTTTGATTGTTTTCAGTTACGTTAGGATTTTTTAATGTAGAAATTTTGTCAAACTGTTTCTCCCAGGCCTGACAAATTACAACTTAAGGTGTTCCAGTAGTCAGCAATGCCCTCAAGAAAGTTGAGGAGGTTTGGCATACAAAACCTTTACCACATCATATTTGCTGCTACTTAGTCTTAAGTATTCCAAGCTCTTGCTCATGAAGATGAATAGCTCCCATATTTTATTGTGATTCTAATTCATTTATTTCTTGGATCTAATTTGTTCTGTTTTGTTTTTTAAAAGGATGCTATATTTGCTTGTTGTGAGGCTGGTGGAACTTCACTGATGCCTACTGATTCGTTCATAACAGCCTGAACTGCAAAAGAATTTCCCCTCCTTATTTTGAAACAGAAGGCATAGTATGTCAGTCAGTATGTTGTGTGTTGAAATTATGGGGGCGATTTTACCATTGTGTTACGCCCGTTTTCGGGCGCGAAAACGTGTTAAAGTCGGACATGAGACGAATAGCACGGTCCACGCCCTTGTCCGTGCCAAATCCCCCTTTACCAAGGCCCAAAAATGGCTGCGATCGGCATCGCGCCCAAAGCGGGCGCAACGGCGATGTAAATGTATTTGCATGCATTTAAGTTGAATTAATGGGCTGCCCGCCCCACTTTACCAGCACTTACCCCTTTACACTGCATTCGCCAATTCCGAATTGGTGTGAAACATGCTCAATATAAGTCCGATTCAGGCGCTTCTTCAGTGAGGATTAGTGAGGAGGAAAGTGCATGGCATCCGACGGCTCACTGCTACACACGGGTGTCCTGCTGTTGCGGCCATTTTCTGTCTCGGGTCAGTGACGGCTCTGCGAGTGTATTGGGGGGGTGGGGGGCTGTTGTTCTGCAGGGTCTCCGATGTTTGCCTTGCAACACGGACCCGGGTCTCAGCACTGACCTTCAGTCTTGCAGTGCTGCTGGGTCCTAGCGCACTCAGCTCACTTCCAGCTGAAGGATGTACACAAAGCCTTTGCAAATAGCACTGCTGCAGCCTCTCAACTTTGCAAGGAGCTGTGATTGTGGGGAGCATGTAGCTAGGGGAATTGGGGGGCAGGGAGGGCTGTGATTGTGGGAAGCATGTGGCTGGGGGAATTTGGGGGCGGGGGAGCTGTGATTGTGGGGAGTGTGTGGCTGGTGGAATTGGAGGGGTTGGGGGCTGTGATTGTGGGGAGCATGTGGCTGGGGGATTTGGGGGGCGGGGGGCTTGTGATTGTGGGGAGCGTGTGGCTGGGGGAATTGGGGGGCAGGGGGGGCTGTGATTGTGGATGTGCCAGGGGTAAGCAGTGTTGCATAACCTCCGCATTTGTTTCTCTCCACCCACCACCGCCCCCCATCTCTCAGAGTTACGAGATGGGTTTTGCAATGCAACCAATCGATCTTCTTTTGATTGCTGCTGGAGCTGAGCAAGAGGAAGATTTGTGGGCACAGGAGACCTCGGCCTTATCACTTGCAGGACCAGAGGCAGAAGGAGGGAACAGAGACCCTGGCAGTTCCATGCATGAGTGTCCTTCGAGCAGATGTCAAACACCGTGTGCCGTCGATGTCTCTGACTCGGAAAGGAGGCCGTGCAACACCTGTGCAACCTGTCGCATTTCCTGGCACTTAGAGGCGGGCGGGCGGGCGGAGGCGGGGTGGGGGAGGGGAAGCACCCACTCTCTGTGGCTATCAAATTGACGGCCGCTCTGAACTTCCATGTGACTGGTTCTTTCCAGACCCCTAGCGGAGATGTCTGTTGCATCTCCCAATCAGCCGTGCACACCTGTGTGAGGCAGGTCGCTGAAGCCCTGTATACCTGCGCTGGGCAGTACATCAAATTTAACCTGGACCAGGCCCATCAGGAAGCCCAGCCTGCAGGATTCGCTGCCATTGCGGGGATGCCGAATGTGTAGGGGCCGATCGACTGCACACACGTTGCCTTCAAGGCCCCCCCCTACAGAATCCACAAAGATTTGTTAGTAGGAAGGGGTTCCACTCCCTGAATGTTCAGTTAGTGTGCGACCATAACATGACCATCATGCACGTCTGCGCCAGACATCCAGGTAGTGTACATGACAGTTCATTATCAGGAGCTCGGACATCCCGGAGGCATTCGAGGAGGAGCTCAGGCTGCGGGGGTGGCTGCTGGTGGGTTACCCGCTTCGGACATGGCTGATGACGCCTGTGCGGAGGCCTGTGTCTGAGGTGGGGACCCGCTATAATGAGGCCCATGTAGCCACCTGCGCGATAGTGGAGAGGTGCATTGGACTCCTCAAGATGCGATTCCGATGCCTGGACCCATCCGGAGGGGCCCTCCAGTACAGCCCCCTGATTTCCTCCTGCATTGTGGTGGTGTGCTGTGCCTTGCACAATCTGGCTCTGCAGCGAGGTGACCTCTTGGAGGAGGAAGAGGACATGGAGGATGACCAGACGGCCATCACTGGAGAGGATGACCAGCAGGAGGAGGAAGAGGTGGAAGAGCATGCCGTGGAACATCAGCCAGGCGGTGGAGGGCTGACAGGTCAACTGAGGCATGCGAGGGCAGCAAGGGAGGCCCTGATAACCAGGTGGTTCCATCGCTAGGGGATGGTGTTTGTGGGTTCCATTTCCTCCCCCCTGCAACCGCACCCCCCCCCCCCCCCCCAATGCCTTCTATACATCCTGCACATTGTCACACCAGACTGATGAGCCTGGGTACTCTGTGTTAGTGAGTTTTTTGGCAGGCAGGAGGGTGATGATGACTCGCTAAGCACCATTATGAAGATGCCGTGGTGCAAACTAATCTGACTCCTACCTGAGCTCCACATGCACGCTGGCACCTGGGCCCATGTCTATGTAGTGGATAAGGAATCTGAAAGCCCCATATAGGGCCCTGGGGCGGTGGGGTGCGGGATAGGAGGGAATCACTCGTGGGGTATGCGAAACCAATGGCTTCCTTTTCTCAAGGGCACAGCATTGAGGGGGCTCCCCAACTGACAACAGCATGAGGCATCTGTCTGGTGATCACCAATAGGACAGGAATTAGAATCGAGGCAAATAAGTTGCAGTTGGGTGTTGAAAAAACATTTATTTACAATAAAAGTGGTTAGAAAAGCTGCTGTAACATAAAAACTTGTGAATAGAAAATGTTAAGGTGCTTCCATTTCTCTCTAACTAGTGCAGCCCTTCACCCACGCCATCTCAGTTCAACTACAACTTCCTAACCTGACTTAGTGGCCTACCACTACGTCTCAGTGTCTCCCCAGAATCGGAGGTGGAGGGGATCAGCTGCCTACCTCGCCCCATGGCCTGTGATGTGCATGGCGGGTGTCTTCTGGAGCCCTGGACCTTGAGGGCCCTGGCCTGTTTCCAGATGTCTGGGATGTTTCCATGACATCCTCTTCATCCCGCTGCCCCTGAGATGAACCCGGTGTCAGGAAGAGAGGAGTCAGAAGGTGTTGCCACAGTCACAGTCTCCTGACTGGAAGGCCCCGGCATGGACTCGAGCCCTTCCTCCTCCCTTGGGGTCCCTGTTGGCCCCTGGGTCACTCCATGGGACAGTGGTGCTTCTGCAGTGAGCTCCAGAAGCTCCGGCGTCACCTGCCACTGCCAGTCCTGGAGGATCACCTGTGTCCTACCCATGGTGGTCGACCCCTCTGCGATGGTCACTTGAGTCGTGGGCCATCTCTCAATGGCCGCAGCAAGTGCCCTCTGAGACTGAGCCACACTCTGCAAGGCCTCAGCCGTGGCCCTCTGAGACTGGGCCACATTCTCAAGGGTTGCTGCCATAGCCCACTGTGTCTCAGTGCTGTCCCGCTGGGTCTCCTACAAGCTCTTGAGTCTCTCGGCCATGGGCTGCAGAATCTCGAGAAGCCTGTTCAATCCCTCAGCTGTGACCTGCTGTGACTCGGCCACCGCTTGGAACCTGCCACTCATGGTGAGGATGCCCTGCCCCAGGCTTTCCACTGCAGATGCCACCCTTGCAGTGTTGGCCTGGGAAGTACGCAAGGCAAGCAATAGCTGGTCCACCTTAAAGTTTTGGGACTCCTCCCAGCAGCCTTGCAGTTGGTCCAGTGTCAGCCCCTCTTGCATTCCCTGGCTTTGTAGTGGCATCTCCAGCAGCTGAGGGAGAAGTGATCTCAGAGGACCAGCATGTAGCCTAGGGCCAGCTGAGTCCCCACCTCCGGCAGGCCCCCGCTTGCCAGTGGGCTCTGACGTTCCCTCCTCCACCCGATGTACATCAGCAGATGTGTTGTGCCCACCAGAGACTGACCCAGAAGCCTCAACACTAACTGGATCCACCGATGTGTCAGTTTCTGGGATGGTGAGCTGTGAGGTGGAAGCTGACAGATAAATGGTGCCACCTTCAGAAGTCTCTTCACCCATATCCTCCGAGGACTCGTCCGAGCTATCGTGATCAAGATGGTGGGAGCTGTTGCCGGGGCAAGGGAGGGAGAGAAATCTGGGATGCCAAACACATGATTCACATGTCTCCATTGAACATAGAACAAAGCACCAACAAAATTATATCACATGAACAGGCCCTTCGGCCCTCCAAGCCTGTAACGACCAGGCTGCTCATCTAATTTATTAGCCCCTACCCTTCCCGGGGCCATATGCCTCTATTCCATCCCATTCACATAGCTGTAGAGATGCCCCTTTAAGGTCACTATTGTATCTGCATCCACGACCTCCCCCAGCAGTGAGTTCCAGAGACACACTACCCTCTCTAAGCAAATAAGCATACCTCGTACATCTCCTTTGCACCTTGCCCCTCGCACCCGAAACTTGTACCCCCAAGAAGTTGCCTCAAAGTGAGTGGAAGAATGACAGGTGCTCACATCTGGATGGCAGCCCGACCATGCTGTCGCTGACAGCCCGCATCTCCCCTTCTCTGGAGAGCTCCTCAAAGTGGGTGAGGACCCGGAGGTCTGGCTCACCACCCCCTGTCTTCGCCCTCTCATGGGTGTTGTGCTCAGTCTTCTTCTGTGGAGACAGAAAGAGCCATGAAAGAAATGGTGGTGTGACTCCTGCAGAGTATCAGGTGGTGGTCCTTAGAGGGCAAACACAGCGGGGCTTATTGGGGGGAAAGGAAGGAGGTGCTTGGAAGTCAGGAGCTGGAAGCATGCAGGATGCTGGGGCTGGGAGGATCTGGGGGAGATATGGGGGAACGTGCTAAATGGGGTCACTCACCCTTGCTGCACGGATGAGGTCATTGAGTTTTTTCCGGCACTGCTTCGCGGTTCGGGGGCCACTGCCCTGGCACTGACCAAGGTGGCGACTTCCTCCCAGGCCACATTTCCATCAGCCCCCCTGGGTCTGCATCCTCCTGGGAGGAAGAGGGTGTCCTGCCTCGCCTCTGCTGCATCCAGCAGCCTCCCGAGGTCACCCTCAGAAAACCGGGGAGCTGGTCGTGAGCTCATTTTTTTTCTGCACTTTATGCCTGCCTGTCCATTCTTGAGTTTTTTATGGAGCTGCCCCTTGTTAGGGCAGATCAGCTGCAGGCAGTTTGGCAGAGCATTCCAGCAAGTTCCATGCAGTTTGCTTGTTAGTTTCTTTCCATTGAGAGGAAGGCAAGTGAGCACTTGCAGGTGTGCTGCTGGGTGGGGGGTCAGGGGCGGGGCGGGGGGGGGGGGGCGGGGGTGTGGGGTGGATGAGTGTCTCAATGATTGGGGACAGGGGAGAGAGAGGGAGGCGTCAAACAGTCATCAGATTCCAGAGGAGGTGCGGGCCTTGTGCAGGACGGTCCGGACTGGGGTTGGGGGGGATCACCCTGCCTGATATTTGTCGGGTGGATCACTCTGCCTGAGATCAGTGGAGGGGAAGGTGGGTGGCGGGGGAGGGGGGGGGGGTCCGCTGCCACTCAGCCTGAGATGAGTGAGGGGGGAAGGGGGGCTTCACTGCCACTCTGCCTTAGATGAGTGAGGGGGAACGGCGGGTTTGCTGCCACTCTGCCTGAGATGAGTGAGGGGGACGGGGGCTCTGCTGCCACTCTGCCTGAGATCGGTGGAGAGGAAGGGGAAGGGGGCTGCAACCGGTCTGGGTGGCGGGAGGTGGGGGGATAAGTGGGTCTTATGTTGAGGGGGTGGGGCAATGTCTGTAGGGGCAAGGGGGAGGCATTAACCGGCCCAGGCACGATGTGGCAGGGGAGCGCTTTTCAATTTTATTTTAACTGCGCATGCGCAGTTGAAGGCTCCGATCGGAGCAGCAACGTTTCGGGTGCGATAAGCCCCGCCCACAGCATAATTCAGACTCGCAATTTTTTTTTCAGGCTAAGTGTATATGGGGGTGCCTGAGAACAGGTTTCCAAGTCGAATCTGAATTGCACCCAGATTCAGCACTTAGAATCAAAATGGTAAAATTGCCCCTATTTCTTAGTTAGGATAGTCTTTAGCCCATTCAGTAAGATCATGGCTAATCATCTACCTCAACCCCACATTCCCATTCTATCGTCATATCCTTGATTCTCTCTGTACCCAAACATTTATCTGTCTGTTTTTAATATACCCAATGACTGAGCATCAACAACCCTCTGGGCAGAGAATTCCAAAGATTCATAAGCCTCTGAGTCAAGAAATTTATCTTCATCTCAGTTCTAAAATCCTGAGACTATATGACTCAATTTTAATTAAGTGCAGATTGTTCGGTTTTGGTGAAAGCTAATGACAAAGGAGGCTTGATGCTCTTGACAGTTTCCAACGATACAACAGAGTGTAAAAATGCGTTCAGTACAAGAGCATTTTGGTGTGAAGCCTGCCTCCGCTTCTCAAAGTTCAACATCCACCATCTTGATTTTGAATACAGTTAAGGATCATTTGACAGTCGCATTGATAGGAGAATGACTTCTCTCCAATTGTCACATTTGATATGGTTGCCTTTTGTCAAAATTGCCAATTTGACCCATCTTTCCAATCTTGGGTAACAATGCCAGAACTGGTTACGAAGTTTACGTCGCCAGCAGATAGTTGCTTCTCCACCTACCTTGAGCATTTCTGCAGTGATGATGCCTGTACAAGATTTCTTGAGCGCAACAATTATCTTACCTTATTTTCAATGAAATTCTTTGCTCAGTTGGAAGCTCAGTTGAGGGCTAAAAACCTGCCAAGAAAGGAAACTGAATGTTTTGGTAACAGATGCCTTCGAAAAATTCTAGGCATTCACTGGTGGGATTTTATACCCAAAACTCAAATGAGGAAACACTCAAAACTGCCTCCAGTTTCATCCATCATCTGCAAAAGATGGCATAGCTGGCTTGGCCATGTCACCTGACTTCCGTCATCACAGCATGCCCATCAGGTCATAGAGTGGGCTCCCTCCCGGACATAGATCAGGGTGACCAAGATGAACTGGCACCAGACTGTTGGTAGAGATTGCCAGCTGGTTAATGAACATCGGAGCGATGAAAAGCACTGACTGTGTTTAAGAGAGAATGGTTTGTCTGCCTCAAGCGTCTCTATGGTGGGTTTCTAATAGGTTGAAATCGAGCCCCATTACTACCACCCCCACCCCCACCCCAACATCTACACTGTTCATGCAGGGGAAAGAGCCTCTCAGCATCTACCCTGTCAAACTCTCTCAGAATTTTATACTCTTCAATGAGACCGCTCTAAACTCCGGAGAAGATCCAAGAAGTTGAAATGATCATAGGTCAATGAACCTTGGTGGCTCACACAATGAGAAGCTGACTATAGTGGACAGGAGGGACCCTCTACAGGTTAGTTAATAGCAGCTGAGTTGGCACTAAGAGTGCTGTAACTGATTTTAGCATTTTAAGGGTTAGATTAGGGAAACTCATCCAAGCTCAACACTCCCAGTTGTTTTCCAGCAACCCATGTTCATTCACAGATATCAAATGATGATTGGGCTTGACTCACTGTGATGCCTCCATGGTCAAGCAGTTGCATGTTATGCAAACATTGCGCCACTTGGGACTAATTACTTGCAGATATTTTTAAAACTCTGCTAGAACATGGAGTTGAGGCAGTGGAGGAGTTAATATTGTCTGCAGATGAGGAATAAGATTCTGATTGATTCCTGCACCCAGAGACCTGATTCAGTGCTAGTCTGGTCTCTGTGTCATATTAAAGATTAATGATTTGCTGTCAGAAATGTACTCAAAAGAACATTTGGGCAGTTCTGGAGTAATCATGGTGCTTGGCTGAAAGACAAGTAACTTGATTTTACTTGACCAAGGGGTAAAATTGTAACTTTCTCCAAGTCTGTGAAGGAACTTAGTGGTGTTGTAAAACAATGCACACTAATATTACTACACAAAATAAGACTGGAGGAGAGATAAATTAGTTAATGGAATAGGTATTTCCGTGAAAATGTTTTTTTTACAACTTTGTTATTTTGAACATCATTAGTCTGCAAGTAAATGAACAAGAGTGAGTATAAGTAATCAAGGCACAATTGAGCTACATGCTGACATCATTATTTTCAGAGCTCAGAGACAGCATTTTCGTGGGCCTCAATGAGAGTCCCATAATTAATGCAAGTTTCCATCGACTCAAAATACTATCCAGCAATTTTGCAGTTAAATGCACTTAGGGGATTTATGAATGGGTTGGAGTTGACTGCTGAAGAATAGTGTATCACCACCATTAAATCATGAAGCAGAAATATTTGTAGGTCAGACTGAGATATAATGCTGAAGTTTGAGTTTGTCACACATGTGATGAACAATATTGCACAGAGGATCAACCCTAGGACTGTCTTGATCATTGTGGATAAAACTATACGAGGTAGAGTGATTATTATCATGGTTGGCTTCCATTAATGCCATTTTAGTCAGCCTTAATTCTGTAGTAACTCTTGAGTTTAAAGGTTGCGTGTTCAAATCCCACTCTAAAGGCTTGAGCACAAAATCTAGGGTGACACTCCAGTGCAGTACTGAGGGAGTTCTTCATGTCAGAGGCACTATTTTTCAGATGAGACATTTAAGCTCAGGCTATGTCTGCCTTCCCGGATGTACATGAAAGATCCCACAACAAAGCTTTGGAGAAGAGCAGGGGAGTTCCTGGTGTCCTTGACCAACATTTATCTCTCAACCAGCATCAACAGACAGATATGTAGTTGATGCGTAGATTATTACTTGAATGGGTGTAAATTGAGAGAGATGGGATACTCAGCGAGACCTTGGTGTCTTTGTGCATCATTCGCTGAAAATCAGCGTGCAGATTCAGCAGGCAATATAGAAGGCAATTGGTATGTTGGCCTTCATAGTGAGAGGATTTGAGGATAGGGGCGTTTTGCTGCAATTATATAGGGCGTTAGTGAGACCACATTTGGAATATTGTGTGCAGTTCTGGTCACCTCACTATAAGAAGGATGTGGAAGCGCTGGAAAGAGTGCAGAGGAGATTTACCAGGATGCTGCCTGGTTTGGAGGGTAGGTCATATGAGGAAAGGTTGAGGGAGCTAGGGCTGTTCTCTCTGGAGCGGAGGAGGCTGAGGGGAGACTTAATAGGGGTGTATAAAATGATGAAGGGGATAGATAGAGTGAACGTTCAAAGACTATTTCCTCGGGTGGATGGAGCTATTACAAGGGGGCATAACTATAGGGTTCGTGGTGGGAGATACAGGACGGATATCAGAGGTAGGTTCTTTACGCAGAGAGTGGTTGGGGTGTGGAATGGACTGCCTGCAGTGATAGTGGAGTCAGACACTTTAGAAACATTTAAGCGGTTATTGGATAGGCACATGGAGCACACCAGGATGATAGGGAGTGGGATAGCTTGATCTTGGTTTCAGATAAAGCTCGGCACAACATCGTGGGCCGAAGGGCCTGTTCTGTGCTGTACTGTTCTATGTTCTATGTTCTATGTTCTAATATCTGATCGTTTATTTAATTGCTGTTTGTGGGACCTTACTGTGTGCAAATTGGCTGGCATGTTTCCCTATATTACCACAGTGAATACACTTCAAAAGTATTATATTGGCTGCAAAGTGCTTCTTTAAAGTGCCTGAGGAATGACATATTAATGCACGTTTTTTCTAAATCACACAATATGTTTTTCCCTGGCTGTTCCCCGAGACCAGACCCTATCATGTACTGTGGAAGAAGTATGGCTCTGATGAGAGCACTTCCAACTCCAGCTGGTGCCGGATCAGCTTTCACTTCAAAGTCACCCTCTGACATATGTTAAGTAGTACTTGACCTATTTATTTGAAGACAGACTTGTATTTAATTTATTAAGTTTGTGTTAGAAGGTTGGTATGGTTATGGTTAGTAATATCAAAGGCCTTCTTGAGGTCCAGTAAAGGGTCACTGGCAGAGTCATGTGTTCAAATTAGTGGCACCAGACTTATTTGTCCTGGTTATGTCAGATTTTAAGCAGATGAGCCAATATGATCTGGTACCTGAAGTCCTTTTTACAATGCTTTTTTAGTGAATGATTTGTTTTAAAACTGTGTTAACTCCTAGAATCTGATCCATCAGCAAGACTTTACATCTGTCTGCTTGTATTTAGAAATGACACAGAACAGCTCTGCATTGTTTACCTGAGGTTGTAGCTGGTCATCACAGAAAGGTTTTGTGATGTGAACATTTTTGTGTTTGAAATTTACCTTCCATGTATCTTGCTGGAGCTTGCCATTGGACAATGAAGCACTGAGCATTTGATTTTCTTAATGTACATCTTATTAATAGAAGGGTATAGATTTACTCTTAAAGCAGCATTTTTGACTGCTGGAGAAATGAAGCATTTAATGTTGTTGTGTAGTTGATATGTAGTTGATGCGTAGATTATTACTTGAATGGGTGTAAATTGAGAGAGATGGGATACTCAGCGAGACCTTGGTGTCTTTGTGCATCATTCGCTGAAAATCAGCGTGCAGATTCAGCAGGCAATATAGAAGGCAATTGGTATGTTGGTCTTCATAGTGAGAGGATTTGAGGATAGGGGCGTTTTGCTGCAATTGTATAGGGCGTTAGTGAGGCCACACCTGGAGTATTGTGTGCAGCTTTAGTGTCCTTATCTGAGGAAGGATGTCCTTGCTATAGAGGGAGTACAGCGAAGATGTACCAGGCTGATTCCTGGGATGGCAGGTCTGTCATATAAGGAGAGACTAAATCGGTTAGGATTAGACAGGGTAGATTCAGAAAGAATGTTCCCAATGGTGAGGGAGTCCAGAACAAGGGGTCATAGTTTAAGGATAAGGGGTAAACCTTTTAGAACTGAGGTGAGGAGAACTGTCTTCACCCAGAGGGTGGTGAATGTATGGAATTCACTACTACAGAAAGTAGTTGAGGCCAAAACGTTGTCTGATTTCAAGAAGAAATTAGATATAGTTCTTGGGGCTAAAGGGATCAAGGGGAAGGGGGGGATCAGGATATTGAATTTGATGATCAGCCATGATCAAAATCAAAGTGATTGGCGGAGCAGGCTCGAAGGGCCAAATGGCCTCCTCCTGCTTCTAGTTTCTATGTAGTGAGCTTCCAGTGCAGCATATAGATCGCAAATCTGATTTTTTAGTTAGCTGCGCACACAGAAATGCATCACCATTAGGGATAGGCAGGGGAGTGATCATCCACTGAATCTGTCTACCCTTCTCGCTACCTCGGAAAAGCAGCCAACGTAGAGCAGCCAACCAAGGAGCCCACACACCCCAGACATACTCTCTTCACCTTCTTCGGTTGGGAAAATGGCACAAATATATCTGAGACCACATACCAACCGACTCAGGAACAGCTTCTTACCTGCTGGTCCTATCATAAATTAAGCTGATCTTTTTCTTCACCTTATCTGTAACTGTAACACTGTATTTTACACCCTATCGTTCCATCTCCCCTATGTACTCTGTGAATGGTATGCTTTGTATAGTGCGCAAGAAACAATACTTTTCACTGTATCCCAATACATGTTGTGGAGATGCCGGCGTTGGACTTGGGTAAACACAGTAACAATACATGTGACAGTAATAAATCAAATCAAAAATTTGATAGCTGTTTCAGAGAGTTGTACAGGAACGAGGGTCAGAATGGCATCTCTGCGGTGTAATCCTGTGAATTTGCTGATAAGTCTTCAAAGCAAGCCATGTTACATATATAGATTTTCTGTTGGAGTTTGCACACTCAATTGGAAGACATACGCTTACCCAAAGGCAGATTGGCAGCAGTTGGCGCCCCCATGTGTACACAGAGATACTGCTGGAATGTCATCGTTTCCAGGTATGCAGCTTACCCAGGGGAGACACTGGTAAGTTTTCCTGCTGCTTGACCAGGTAGGACTACTTAATTCGTAAGGTAATGGCGGCAGAGCTATTTGGAATCAGATGAGTGGAATGTCAGCTCCCAGTGATAGGCCAACTCTCCAAGCCCAATTACTATGCTGGGTTGACTGGTCAATCATCAGCTGTACCTGAAATTGCTGTGGACCTCCCTAGTTCGAGAACCAATTTACTGGGTAACGATGAAGGATATGGGCTGTGAACATTTCTAAGTGGGGCTTCCACCAGGTGTGACAGACTAAGACCTCGCCCAGTATAACTTTTTTTTGGAAAATATATGGAGATATGCTCATTGCTATCCCTAAAAATTTCAAACTGGACAAGGGCCTAAAATTGCTAAATACGACATATCATGGGTTGCACAGATGAAATTCAAAGAGAGCGATTCAAAGGCCTTCTGCATTTCACAACTGAGGCTGGCCAACATGAGTCTGTTTGTCTGCTAAGGTGAATGGCCCTGCAACCTTCCTTTCAATACTTAATGGTTGAGATATTTCACAATCTCAGGGACCCAGACAAAGGATACACATTCCATGTTAAAAACCAGAGTGGGGAGGTGGGAATCATGTGACAATGACCTCTAGCTTGTGGAACTGCGCTTTGCCACTTAACAAGCAACATTGCAGACAAGAAGCTCTGGCCTAGGTTGAATCCCTGGCACCATCTACACTACTCTTGCTGAAAATACTGTACCATTGCCTACAAGACTAATTCATCTTTGCGTGGCTATCACGTCGTGTGAAGTCAACACCACTGGAAAAGTGAATTATCCAGCATTGGTTTCCAGCTCACCTGACCTCTGTGAAGGAATACCTCATTAGAATTTGATTCGGGATTTGGGAACCCACATAAAACAATATTAATTTTCCCTATCCCTCTTTTGCCGTATGAGTGCAAAGGAGGCAAAATTGTGACCCTCCTGCATTTTTGAGTGTGTGCAAATAAACTAACCTTTTGAGTTCACCCTATCTCAAGTTAATAGAATTTGGATCATACCAAAACCAAAGAGTTGGGAAATACACTGACAAAGGGGAAAGCAAATCAAAACAAAACACATTTCTGTTCACGGATGGGCCGTGGGAGGAGAAATTAGTGCTATTTAAATTCAGACCCCTCCTGGCCTTAACACAGGTCTGAGCTGCCTGGGAGAGTCACGTGATGCAAGCTTCACTCCCAACACTGAAATCCCCCAAGAGCTAAGGAAAAGCAGATCAAAACAGTGGGGAAACAAATATCTTTAACAAATTTTAAATTATTAATTGAGCTAGCATCTACTGCTTTTATTGGGGGAAAAATTACACACTTCTACTACTATTTCCGTGAGTTATTTCCTCATCTTTCTGAAAGCCCAGACTCATGTCATTAAGCTTGTCCCTTTGTTCTAGACTCCCCTACTATTCCTCACCAAAAATTGCAGGTTTTGGGGGGAAAAGGCAGGCGAGTGAGTCTAGCTGGGTTGCCAACATGGACATGATGGTACAAATGACCTCTTGTGCTGTAACCACTCTGTTCTTTCATTTGAATGGTACCTGCTGACCAATAACCTGTTTCTTGTCACTCCTTCGGCTTCATTCATGACTACATTGGATGGCACAGTGGTTAGCACTGCTGCCTCACAGTGCCAGGGACCTGGGTTCAATTCTGGCCTCGGGTAACCGTGAGGAGTTTGCATGTTCTCCCCGTGTCTACATGGGTATCCTCCCACAATCCAAAGATGTGCGGGTTAGGTTGATTGGCATGTTCAATTGATCCTTGGTGTCAGGGAAATTAGCAGGGCAAATACTTGGGGTTACATGGATAGGGCCTGGGTGGGATTGTTGTCAGCATGGGCTTGATGGGCCAAATGGCCTCTTTCTGCACTGTAGGGATTCTGTGATTCCATGATGCATTACTATAGTGATCTAGCTGTCAGCTAGATCATTGAAAAAAGCTCGAGATCAAGAAGGTTAAAGCTGGGCTGCCAACATTCACAGCTGAAGTGTCTCAACTCAGTTTGAACAGCTCTGATTTATTGCATCCATTTCTTCTGGCTTGTTCCAGGGTTTGTATTAGCATTGAGGCTGCGGCTAGTGCATTGCTCATTTTCAATTTAAGTTTTCTACATTTTAATTAATTAAAATTTTTTGGTAAATTCACACAGAACTTGTGTATTGTATAATGCCTCGTGGATGATACTGAGTTGTCCAGATTATGAACTCACTAACTAGTTTCTGTGTTTGATATGAGTCTACTGATGTCAATGAAGTTGTGCTTCTGTAATTGACTTCACCAATATCGGGTTGGGGGGGTGAGCAAGAGGTAGAATTATATCCCTTTGGGAGGCTGTGGCATAGTGATAATGTCGCTGGACATCATCATTCAGAGACCCAGGGTAATGCTTTGTGGATCCTGGTTCGAATCCCAGCATGGCCAATAGTGAAATTTGAATTAAATAAGAATTTGGGATTAATAATGACCATGAACCCATTGTCAATTGTCATAAAAACCCATCTGGTTTACTAATGCTCTTCAAGGAAGGAAATCTGCTGTCCTTGCCTTGTGTGACCTACATGTGACTCCAGACCTACAGCAAAATAGTTGACTCCTAACTGCTCTCAGGGATGGGCAGTAAATGCTGACCCAGCCAGCGACACCCACATCCCAAAAAATCATTTTATAAAATGGTAATCAACTCAAAATCAGTCTTAAACATAGGAATTGAATAAGAATTTAATGCAACCTCTGCAATAAACAAGCATGTATTCATCAAAGGTGCAACAAATAGAACCTTTACCGTTCATTAACTCAATACATGCCTGTAAGGCTTCCACTCTCTCTCTATCTCTCTCTCTCTCTCTCTCTCTCTCACACACACACACACAGACACACACTTAGTCACTACCTGATATTCATCAGATCAAATTTTAAGACCATACTGGGCTCCTTGGAGCTTATAGCTGCTCATAGATGCGTTCCTCAAATAAGGAATATTTAGTTGCTTCCCAAGATTAGTAAGATGTAAAGTTCTGATTGTGGTATTTGGAAGTATTGGAGAGTGAGTATTTTGGATTGTGCTCTCATTTTAAGAGGAGCAGCACTCCCCTTCTGTTGTTTTCCTGTTGGACAGTGTCTCCAGGTCTTGAGCATTCATATCCTGGATATTGCTGCAAACAATTGAAAGTGAAACATCGTGGAGTATTTAAAATATTGTGCTTATTTCATTTTCTCTGAACTATTTGTGAGTTATGGAAATGTAGAAAATAAGAAAACCACCTGTTTAACTGGGTTGTCTGGAGGCGGGTAGTCAGTGATGAAAACTCCAGAAATACATCCAACCAGAGCTGGTAACCTTACTGTCCAAATCGTGCTCCTCGCAGAATCACTGAATCATTACCGCACAGAAGGAGGCCATTCGGCCCATTGTGTCTGCACCGGCTCTCCAAATGAGCATTATGGCTTAGTGCCATTTCCCTGCCTTTTCCCTGTACCCCTGCACATTCGCTGGAATTCTACCGCTCCGCCCGTCATGGAATCGGAGCAGGTGAGGGGTGGACAATGGAAATGTCTGTTGACCTCGGGTGGGAATTTCCAGTCTTGCTCGAGTGAGGTCGTAAAATCCCACCCATTGTTTCTCTTCAATCACCAAATGCCCTCTTGAATACCCAATTGATCCTGCCTCCACTACACTTCCAGGCAGCGCATTCCTGACACGAATCACCTGCTGTGTGAGAATCACCTGCTGTGTGAGAAAATTTTTCTTGTATCGCATTTGCTTCTTTTGCAAATCACTTTAAATCTGTGCCTTCTTGTTCTTGATCCTTTTACAAGCAGGAACAATTTCTATCTACTCTGTCCAGTCCTTCCTGCTAACTATTGCATTGAGATTTGGAAATGTTGAATGTGCAGAACTATGCCTCCTAGGAGCAATGTTACTTGTTCAAGAATCAGGGACAATAGTGAAGGCCAATATTTAGTATGGAAATTTTCATTTTGACCTGTCTGGTGAATATCTATCCAGCAATACACTGCCCTCTCTTGGTCAGCACTGTAACAATTGAGGCGGCGCTGTTGAAAATCCACTTGAACTGCAGCAGCAAAATTGGGCTCTGTAAAGTTGGCTGCAATGGTAAAGCTGCAGGAGCCCTGAGTCAAGAAACTGGTGCTGTCCAAGTTTGCGATCTCTTCTGGCACGGCCCACACAGCACCCTATTCTGGGACGTGTGCTAACATGGACACGACAGTGAGTACACCAGAAAGTTCAGGAGTGGAGCGACCACGACACAGCCATTCCAGCTGATTTGACACCCCTTTCGGAAACCGAATCTGCATCTGTCCAAACAATGCCTGTTCTGATCACAGTAAGAGTTTTAACAACACCAGGTTAAAGTCCAACGGGTTTATTTGGTAGCAAATGCCATTAGCTTTCGGAGCGCTGCTCCTTCGTCAGATGGAGTGGAAACTGTTGGACTTTAACCTGGTGTTGTTAAAACTCTTACTGTGTTTACCCCAGTCCAACGCCGGCATCTCCACATCATGTTCTGATCACTCCCAGCCCAAAGGTAGCATGAAGGTCTCCCCAACAACACTATTTAAACAAACATAAAATACTGAAGATGCTGGAAATCTGAAATAAAAACAAAGTGCTGAAAATACCGAGCAGGTCTGGCAGCATTGTTGAGAAAGAAACAGAGTTAATGTTTCATCTCTGTGACCTCTAATCAGAACTCTCTTTAAAGGGCCAGATGCCAAATTGCAGTTAAGGTGCTTTTGATTTGCTTTTACCTAGGATGTGTTTGTGGAAGAACTGTGTTGTGTTTCTGAAGGCGTTTTGGAGAGCGAGTGTTTAAAATCAGGGAGAATGCAGGATTTAATGAGAAATGGATGGATGCTGTGGTTGCAGTGCTTCTTGGTCAACAACACAACTGTGAGAAGGAGGGAAGACTGCAGAGAAAGGAATCTGTGTGAAGAGGGAATAACATTGCCACCATGAGGACATGTCTCCAGGAATCCAGCGCCCACATCAGGAAAATGGAAGAGGAGGAGGCAGGAAGAATCCTGAATTCTTTGCTCCTGGTGAGCTGTTAGAGAGTGTCTTCTCAGTCTTCACGTTCAACAAAAATACTTGCCTTTAGCACCATGACGCCACCATGCTCCACCATCTCGGCGCTCAACCCAGCTTCCACTTGGCCATCATCCAACAATACAAACCACCCACAAAAACCTTTTCAGTAAAATCTTTATCAGACAACACATCCAATTATAGAGACAGAAGATTGTCTGGAAGAGCTGCCAATACACCGAGCATATTCAGCAACTTTTTCCTGTATGCTACTCCATTAAAGTCCTCCTGTGAGTCTCTTGTGGTAGAGATTGTGTACAACCTTGCCCTCTGGGGGGCTTGCACATGCTATCCTTTCCATCTGGCCTTGTCGCAGCCAACTCATGCCTGGTGACTCATCACATACATATGCTGACTTTATATTATTCTCTAAGGTATGTGCAGTGTCAGCTGTGGCTGCAATTGTTGGATCAAGTGCTTCTTCATCAGTGGTGTAGTATTGCTCTTGCCTTTCTACTTGAGGCTGCTGTGGCTGGACAGGTGGTAGCTCTTGGGTATCTGAAACCAAAAAAGAGGAGGGTGGGCTGGAACATATAAAACAAGAGGTCCACAGATCCACCATTTGCAACTTGCACAACATGCCAGAGAGCAGAATAAGGGTGAGGGGGACGTTGAGGCAGTAACATAGCATAATCAGAAATGGACTTATCAGTGCTGGATGCCACATGCTGTGGGAACACCTGCTTTGTCAGGCTGTGTGAATGAACACAAAAGTGAGCCCCACTGGCTCTCGCCTGCTCCCTTTTGTTGTGTGACACCTTGTCCTGCAAGAGAGAGGGCAGAATATTAGTGATTGTGTTATACAGTGGTTGGGTGATGTGCCTACTATAGTGAAGTAGCTATGGGTAGGTGGGTGAGAGTCTGGAATCTGTGGAAGATGTGAGGGTGAGATGGAGTATGGGAATGTTTGGTACAAGTCCATCCTGCTGGGGACTGTAGGGTTGAGGGATGAGGGTTTGGTGCATTCAGTCACATGAGAGCTTGGTGGTGTGGTGCGTGTGAGAGGTCATGTGCAGACTTTAACAGTCCGTGTGAGGCCATTAAAGTTCTTGCACCAGCACTGCTGAGTCCTCTGGGCCAAACTGCGCAAATTCCTGCAGAGGGAATTCCTTGATGGCTTCCTGATCTTCTGGGCAATACAGTCTCTCTCCTCTGGTCTATCTCCATGATAAAAACCTCCAGTGTTGCATCCATGAACTGCAGAGTCTTCCCTGTCTGCACTGATGTTGCACCATCCCTTGGTTGCAGTTGCATCAGTGGTATTCAACAGCAGCTTCCATTGAAGATGAGCAGACTTACTTTAAGAGTTGGAGGATAATTAGACGTGTGTTAGCTTTGCATGCTCTTTGTTCCCATGTTGGATGTGCAGCTAGCCTGCAGCAGGGGTTGTGCAGAACTGCACGCTGAAATCTTTAAAATAAGGAGGCAGCCCAAGTGCTTCTTACCTCAACAGGAACAAGCATGGACAGAACTGTAAATTGTGTAACTAAAAACGTGCATGGGTTCAATTTTTAGTAATTTCCTGAAAAACTAAAAATGCAGTGATTGGACTGAAACACACTGACTGCATGGAGCCCATGGTTTCGGCACTCAGGTGCTGTTTTGGTAACAAAATGCTTTGCCACTGCTGATGCTCACTTCCGCAGCAGGAAGGAACCCCACCATTACTCAATGGGATCATCAACAACTTGCAGGTGAGTTTCGGATTACTCTCTCCAGGTTTTATGTGAGCTTGCAGAATGCTGGGTGCTTTGAGCATTGGTTACAGTTGGTGAAGCCTGCAGGGAATGGCGCTGTGTGTGTGGAGAAGGCATTTGTTATGACTGCAGGGCTTCTGGGCACACCACCTGCTCCAAGTCATGGGTGCTAAAGTTACATTCTCCCCTGGGCTGCAGTAGGGGAGGGAGATGGTGCAGTCAGCAAACAACAGGACAAACTGCTCACAGAGAGAAGAGGAGGGGAGGAGGGCTCTCAACAGAGTCTTCTGGAAATCTTCTCCTACTCCAAGCTGAGCCAGGAGCAGTGTGTGGGATTGTTAGCAATTCAGGAGGGTGGTGCTCACAAACGCTGCCATCTCTTGGAACCAAACCTGCAGCCTCAGCCATGCAAAGAGGCACTATCAATGCCTCTGAAGATGATTGTGACCATCCTTTCAGGCTGATGTACGTAACGTACAACATCTCCTCAGTATGCTGTCCACTGCTGGGTCAGGTGGTGACAGGGGCTCTTTATGCCAGGAAAAAGGGAATCCATTGTGTTCTCTCCGAGCAGAGAGAAGCAGGTGAAGCTCACACGTGAATTACGGATGGGTAGAGGTGGGATATGACCTTTCCTCGCACAAGATGTGTTTCAGAGGGAGTGTTTTAAAACTTTTTTGTGTGTGTTGGGTTTCAGTAATAAAGTGGAGATGCCGGCGTTGGACTGGGGTAAACACAGTAAGGAGCCTAACAACACCAGGTTAAAGTCCAACAGGTTTATTTGGTAGCAAACGCCACTAGTTTTCGGAGCGGTGCTCCTTTGTCAGGTGAGTGGGAGATCTGCTAGCAAACAGGGCACATAAAGACACAAACTTAATTTACAGAATAATGAATAATGATTGGAATGCGAGTCTTTACAGCTAATCAAGTCTTAAAGGTACAGACAATGTGAGTGGAGAGAGCATTAAGCACAGGTTAAAGAGATGTGTATTGTCTCCAGACAGGACAGCCAGTGAGATTTTGCAAGTCCAGGCAAGTTGTGGGGGTTACAGATAGTGTGACATGAACCCAAGATCCCGGTTGAGGCCGTCCTCATGTGTGCGGAACCTGGCTATCAGTCTCTGCTCAGCGACTCTGCGCTGTCGTGTGTCGTGAAGGCCGCCTTGGAGAACGCTTACCCGAATATCAGAGGCCAAATGCCCGTGACCGCTGAAGTGCTCCCCCACAGGAAGAGAACAGTCTTGCCTGGTGATTGTTGAGCGGTGTTCATTCACCCGTTGTCGTAGCGTCTGCATGGTTTCCCCAATGTACCATGCCTCGGGACATCCTTTCCTGCAGCGTATCAGGTAGACAATGTTGGCCGAGTTGCAAGAGTATGTACCATGTACCTGGTGGATGGTGTTCTCACGTGAGATGATGGCATCTGTGTCGATGATCCGGCACGTCTTGCAGAGGTTGCTGTGGCAGGGTTGTGTGGTGTCGTGGTCACTGTTCTCCTAATGGCTGGGTAGTTTGCTGCGGACAATGGTCTGTTTGAGGTTGTGCGGTTGTTTGAAGGCAAGAAGTGGGGGTGTGGGGATGGCCTTGGCGAGATGTTCGTCTTCATCAATGGCATGTTGAAGGCTCCAGAGGAGATGTCATGGCTTCTCCGCTCCGGGGAAGTACTGGACGACGAAGGGTACTCTGCCCATCGTGTCCCATGTTTGTCTTCTGAGGAGGTTGGTGCGGTTTTTCGCTGTGGCGCGTTGGAACTGTCGATCAATGAGTCGAGCGCCATATCCTGTTCTTATGAGGGCATCTACGGACAAGCCCTCCGTATACACAGGATCTGCTTGGATGAGGAGGATCGCAACAGACACCTCCAGATGCTGAAGGATGCCCTCATAAGAACAGGATATGGCGCTCGACTCATCGATCGACAGTTCCGACGCGCCACAGCGAAAAACTGCACTGACCTCCTCAGAAGACAAACACGGGACACGGTGGACAGAGTACCCTTTGTCGTCCAGTACTTCCCCGGAGCGGAGAAGCTACGACATCTTCTCTGGAGCCTTCAACATGTCATTGATGAAGATGAACATCTCGCCAAGGCCATCCCCACACCCCCACTTCTTGCCTTCAAACAACTGCACAACCTCAAACAGACCATTGTCCGCAGCAAACTACCCAGCCTTCAGGAGAACAGTGACCACGACACCACACAACCCTGCCATACCAACCGCTGCAAGATGTGCCGGATCATCTCACCTGAGAACACCATCCACCAGGTACATGGTAAATACTCTTGCAACTCGGCCAACATTGTCTACCTGATACGCTGCAGGAAAGGATGTCCCGAGGCATGGTACATTGGGGAAACCATGCAGACGCTACGACAACGGATGAATAAACACTGTTCTCTTCCTGTTGGGGAGCACTTCGGCGGTCACGGGCATTTGGCCTCTGATATTCGGGTAAGTGTTCTCCAAGGCGGCCTTCACGACACACGACAGCGCAGAGTCGCTGAGCAGAGACTGATAGCCAAGTTCCGCATACATGAGGACGGCCTCAACCGGGATCTTGGGTTCATGTCACACTATCTGTAACCCCCACAACTTGCCTGGATTTGCAAAATCTCACTGGCTGTCCTGTCTGGAGACAATACACATCTCTTTAACCTGTGCTTAATGCTCTCTCCACTCACATTGTCTGTACCTTTAAGACTTGATTAGCTGTAAAGACTCGCATTCCAATCATTATTCATTATTCTGTAAATTGAGTTTGTGTCTTTATGTGCCCTGTTTGCTGTTTGTTAGCAGATCTCCCACTCACCTGACGAAGGAGCAGCGCTCCGAAAGCTAGTGGCGTTTGCTACCAAATAAACCTGTTGGACTTTAACCTGGTGTTGTTAGACTCCTTACTGTCTTTCAGTAATAAACACATGCCAGGTTTTTGAATGACCTGAAAGTCAAAAGAAAGGATAATGTTCATTCATATAATACCCCGAAATGTAAATGCAATGAAACACATTCACTCCGCCTTGCACACAGACATACACACAAATAAAGATGGATTCTAGAAACAAAACATGTGTTCAGGTTATTAGCAAAAGAAAATACAAGAAGTAAATCATATATCCAAATTTCAGTCCTTTAAAAATGAATGCATTGCATGCCATGGATGATTTTTCTCTCATAGTTTTTTGCACTGTCTGGGCTGACTGGTGGTTAGGCAGAGTTCTGTTCTTCTTGCTGGAAGATGGCCCCTCTTGCCCTATTGATTTTCAAACTGCTGAATATTCCGGGGTATAAGTGTTTTAGGCGAGACAGAGCAGGGGCTATAAAAGGTGGGGGAGTAGCTATATTAGTTAAGGAGCATATTACCGCGGTGCAGAGGGTAGACAACTTAGAGGGGTCATGTACTGAGTCGCTGTGGGTGGAACTCAGAAACAGGAAGGGTGCAGTCACTATGCTGGGGGTGTACTACAGACCACCCAACAGCCCACGGGAAGTGGAGGAAAGGATATGTCAGGAGATTCTGGATAGGTGCAGAAAAAATAGGGTTGTTGTAATGGGGGACTTTAATTTCCCTGGCACAGACTGGAAAGTGCTTAGAGCTGGGGGTCCGGACGGGGAGGAATTTGTAAAATGCATACTGGAAGGTTCTTTGGAACAGTATGTAGATAGCCCGACTCGAGAGGGGGCTATACTGGACCTAGTTCTGGGAATTGAGCCCGTTCAGGTCGTCAAAGTTTCGGTAGGGGAACATGTGGCAAATAGTGACCACAACCCTGTTAACTTTAGGATAGTAATGGACAAGGATGAGTGCTGTCCTACTGGCAGGGTGCTAAATTGGGGGAAGGCTAACTATAGCCGGATTAGGCAGGAATTGGTGGATGTTGATTGGGAGAGGATGTTCGAGGTAAGTCCGCGTCTGGCATGTGGGAGTCTTTTAAGGAACTATTGATAAGGCTGCAGGATCGGCATGTGCCTGTAAAAAGGAAAGGTAGGATTCGAGAGCCGTGGATAACCAGGGAAATTGAGGATCTGATTAAAATGAAAAGGGAGGCATACGTTAAGTCCAGGCAACAGAAAACAGATGGAGCTCTGGAGGAATACAGAGAGAGTAGGAAAGAACTCAAACGGGGAGTTAGAAGGGCAAAAAGAGGTCACGAGATGTTCTTGGCACGCAGGATTAAGGAGAATCCTAAGGCATTCTATTCATACGTTAGGAACAAAAGAGTTGTCAGGGAGAAAATCGGACCTCTCAGGGACAAAGGAGGGGAATTATGCTTAGAACCCAAGGGAATAGGGGAGATCCTAAATGAATACTTTGCATCGGTATTCACGAAGGAGAGGGACGTGTTAACCGGGAGTGTCTCGGAGGGAGGTGTTGACCCGTTAGAGAAAATCTCCATTACAAGAGAGGAAGTGTTAGGTTTTTTAGGGAACATTAAAACTGACAAAGCCCCAGGGCCTGATGGCATCTATCCTCGACTGCTCAGGGAGACGAGAGATGAAATTGCTGGGCCTCTGACGGAAATCTTTGTCGCTTCTTTGGACACGGGTGAGGTCCCTGAGGATTGGAGGATAGGGAATGTGGTCCCGTTGTTTAAGAAGGGTAGCAGGGATAACCCAGGAAATTATAGGCCGATGAGCTTGACGTCCGTGGTAGGGAAGTTGTTGGAGGGGATTCTTAGAGACAGGATGTATGTGCATTTAGAACGGAACAATCTCATTAGTGACAGACAGCATGGTTTTGTAAGAGGGAGGTCGTGCCTTACAAATTTGGTGGAGTTTTTTGAGGAAGTGACAAAAACGGTTGATGAAGGAAGGGCCGTGGATGTCGTCTATATGGATTTCAGTAAGGCATTTGACAAAGTCCCACATGGCAGGTTGGTTAAGAAGGTTAAGGCTCATGGGATACAAGGAGAAGTGGCTAGATGGGTGGAGAACTGGCTTGGCCATAGGAGACAGAGGGTAGTGGTCGAAGGGTCTTTTTCCGGCTGGAGGTCTGTGACCAGTGGTGTTCCGCAGGGCTCTGTACTGGGACCTCTGCTCTTTGTGATATATATAAATGATTTGGAAGAAGGTGTAACTGGTGTAATCAGCAAGTTTGCGGATGACACGAAGATGGCTGGATTTGCGGATAGCGAAGAGCATTGTTGGGCAATACAGCAGGATATAGATAGGCTGGAAAATTGGGCGGAGAGGTGGCAGATGGAGTTTAATCCGGATAAATGCGAAGTGATGCATTTTGGAAGAAATAATGTAGGGAGGAGTTATACAATAAATGGCAGAGTCATCAGGAGTATAGAAACACAGCGGGACCTAGGTGTGCAAGTCCACAAATCCTTGAAGGTGGCAACACAGGTGGTGAAGAAGGTATATGGTATGCTTGCCTTTATAGGACGGGGTATAGAGTATAAACGCTGGAGTCTGATGATGCAGCTGTATAGAACGCTGGTTAGGCCACATTTGGAGTACTGCGTCCAGTTCTGGTCGTCGCACTACCAGAAGGACGTGGAGGCGTTAGAGAGAGTGCAGCGAAGGTTTACCAGGATGTTGCCTGGTATGGAGGGTCTTAGCTATGAGGAGAGATTGGGTAAACTGGGGTTGTTCTCCTTGGAAAGACGGAGAATGAGGGGAGATCTAATAGAGGTGTACAAGATTATGAAGGGGATAGATAGGGTGAACGGTGGGAAGCTTTTCCCCAGATCAGAAGTGACGATCACGAGGGGGTCACGGGCTCAAGGTGAGAGGGGCGAAGTATAACTCAGACATCAGAGGGACGTTTTTTACACAGAGAGTGGCGGGGGCCTGGAATGCGCTGCCAAGTAGGGTGTTGGAGGCAGGCACGCTGACATCGTTTAAGACTTTCCTGGATAGTCACATGAGCAGCCTGGGAATGGAGGGATACAAACGATTGGTCTAGTTGGACCAAGGAGCGGCACAGGCTTGGAGGGCCGAAGGGCCTGTTTCCTGTGCTGTACTGTTCTTTGTTCTTTGTTGTTCTTTGCTCTGTCACTCCCTGCTTCTGGGAGTAAAACAATTTGTGATCTAAGGTTGCTTTCAGTCAGGTGACACTCAGTGATCAATACCTCCATTGACAAATAACCAGTTTGAAGTTGAAGCCATTCCTACACAATGGGGTTTTAATGGTGGCTGTTCACACCTCCTTGTGTTAACTGGTTTCATTGTCAAGCTTGCAACGTTAAGAGACTTCGGTGTACAAGGAACACAGAAAGTTAGCATATAGGTGCAGCAAACAAATTACATGTTATTGCAAGAGGATTGGAGTACAAGAATAAATAAGCCTTGCTACATTTGTACATCGTTTTGGTGAGACCACATCTGGAATACTGTGTCATTTTGGTCTCCATATTTAAGAAATTATATCCTTGCATTGGAGGCAGTGTACAGGAAACTCACTAGATTGGTTCCTGAGATGTGGATGTTGTCCTATGAGAGGCTGAATAAATTGGGCTTATAGTCTCTGGAGTTCAGAAGAATGAGAGGTGATCTTATTGAAACATACAAAATTTTGAAGGAGCTTGATAGGGTCGATGCTGAGAGGTTATTTCAATTGGTGGGGAAATCTAAAACATGAGGGCACAGGCTAAGGGACCAATCATTTAGGACTGAGATGAAGAGAAATTACTTTGGAATTCTGCATCCCAGAGGGTTGTGGGTGCTCCGTCATTAAACATATTAAAGGCTGGGATAAGCAGATTTTTGGTGTCTCTGGAATTAAAGGATAGGGAAAGGACAGGGAAATGGAACTGAAGCCCAAGATCAGCCGTGATGGTATTGAATCATGAGTAAGAGTTTACTCTTACTGTGTTTACCCCAGTCCAACACCGGCATCTCCATCATTGAATCACGAAACAGGCTCGATGGGCTCTGTGGTCTGCTACTCCTCCTATTTCTTCTGTTCTCATGTTAAGAGAGGGTGTTAGCTGGAGCATTCAGCTCCAAAATGACAGCGCTGGCATCAAGATGCCATGATCTTCCCACTCTGCAGACTACCAACAGGTGTTGCTGGGCATCCTCATCAAAATGACATCTGCCACTTACGCACCTGAAGTGTGCCCGCAAACTGCAGAAACAGTTTTGTTGTCAAAACAGCACTCATAGAGCTGAAAACCCAGGCACTATGGCAGTGAATTTTGCAACCTCTGTCTGTAATTCACATGAGTGCAAAGAGGCCAGACCGTATAGAGTATGGAAGTTTAGCAGAATCATTGTTTTTAATTTCCACTTTATAGCATTTTTGAGCAATAAATCAGCAATTGGACAAGAGGTAAAAATCTAAACTGTTTCCAAGTTTTTTGTTCCTTTACATTGTGAAAGAAGAACCCTCTGGCGCTGCTGGGCTGCAGTAGACCAACTTTTAAACTCTAGATGGAGCCAGAAGCACAGTAACAAAGATTAGTAACTGATTTGTTGGAAGCACAGTGAATCTCTATTACTCTCCTCTCCCCACCCATCCCCAGCTCATGCTGTGAACAATGCAATGCTGCAGTCCTAATCCCACACAGCTACCCTCACACACAAATCCTAACACTGCACTACAATTTGAACATTGGCTTTATGTGCATGTTATGCTTGTGTGTAGTCAATAATAATGGATCAGTCAGACAGCCTGTGCCCAAACAGTTGGTATTGGTAATCAAGTTTATCAGTGGACTTGCTGGAAGGTTTCTACCATAGCCACTACACCATCAATCTGCATCTCACCCTTTCCTTACTCTGGACCGTAGACTGTCTCGATAGAAGCAAAATACTGCAGATGCTGAAAATCTGAAATTGTGGTGACATGTCCCTTTGTTGGGGTGGGTGGGTGGGGGAAAATCAAGGAGAGGCGATTGTTTGACAGTTGGAGTTTGGAAATTGTGGAGTTGAGAAGCATTCTTATCTCTTTGATTTGACTTATTACTGTCACATGTATTAGTATACAGTGTAAAGTATTGTTTCTTGCTCCCTGTACAGACAAAGCATACCGTACATAGTGAAGGAAGGGAGAGGGTGCCAAATGTCGTGTTCCAGTCGTAGCTAGGGTGTAGAGAAAGATCAACTTAATGCGAGGTAGGTCCATTCAAAAGTCTGATGGCAGCAGGGAAGAAGCTGTTCTTGAGTTGGTTGGTACGTGACCTCAGACTTTTGTATCTTTTTCCTGACGGAAGAAGGTGGAAGAGAGAGCATGGGGGTCTTTGATTATGCTGGCTGCTATTCCGAGTCTGTGGGAAGTGTAGACAGAGTCAATGGATGGGAGGCTGGTTTGCGTGATGGATTGGGTTTCGTTCACGATCCTTTGTAGTTTCTTGTGGTCTTGGACAGGGCAGGAGCCAAACCATGCTATGGTACAACCAGAAAGAATGCTTTCTATGGTGCATCTCTGTCGACATCAACAGGGACGAAGTGGAAATGTGGAAAGCCTCAAGTTTCCAGGTGTCCAGATCCCCAACAACCTGTCCTGGTCCCTCCATGCCGACGCTATAGTTAACTGAGCCCACCAATGCCTCAACTTTCTTAGGTGGCTAAGGAAATTTGGCATGTCCGCTACAACTCCCACCAGATGGCAATCAGGGGCGGCACGGTAGCACAGTGGTTAGCACTGCTGCTTCACAGCTCCAGGGTCCCGGGTTCGATTCCCGGCTCGGGTCACTGTCTGTGTGGAGTTTGCACATTCTCCTCGTGTCTGCGTGGGTTTCCTCCGGGTGCTCCGGTTTCCTCCCACAGTCCAAAGATGTGCAGGTTAGGTTGATTGGCCATGCTAGAATTGCCCCTTAGTGTTCTGGGCTGCGTAGGTTAGAGGGATTAGCGGGTAAATATCTGGGGGTAGGGCCTGGGTGGGATTGTGGTCGGTGCAGACTCGATGGGCCGAATGGCCTCCTTCTGCATTGTAGGGTTTCTATGTAAATGTTGGTGGGAGTTGTAGCGGACATGCCAAATTTCCTTAGCCACCTAAGAAAGTTGAGGCATTGGTGGGCTTAGTTAACTATAGCGTCGGCATGGAGGGACCAGGACAGGTTGTTGGGGATCTGGACACCTGGAAACTTGAGGCTTTCCACATTTCCACTTCGTCCCTGTTGATGTCGATGGATATATCCTCCAATTTGTTTCCTAAAGTCGATGACTATCTCCTTCCTTTTGTTGACATTGAGGGAGAGATTATTGCCGTCACACCAGTTCACCAGATTCTCTATCTCTTCCCTGTACCCCATCTCATCATTGTTTGAGATCCGACCCACTACGGTGGTGTCATCAGCAAACTTGAGTTGGAGGGGAATTTGGTCACACAGTCATAGGTGTAAGAGAATGTAGTAAGTGGCTGAGGACACAGCCTTGTGGGGCACCGGTGTTGGGAATAACCGTGCAGGAGGTATTGTTGTCTATTGTTACTGATTGCGGTCCATGGTTTAGGAAGTTCAGGATCCAGTTAAAGAGGAAGGAGCCGAGCCCCAGTTCTTGGAGTTTGGAGATGAGTTTTGTAGGGATAATGGTGTTGAAGGCTGAGCTGTTGTCAATAAATAGGAGTCTTAATAGGTGTCTTTATTATCCAGGTGCTCCAGAGTTGAGTGCAGGGCCAGGGAGATGGCATCTGCTATGGACTTGCAGCGACAGGTGAACTGTAATAGATCCAGGCAATCTGGGAGGCCAGAATTGATCCGTGCCATGACTAACCTTTCAAAGAACTTCATAATAATGGATGTCAGAGCCACTAGACGATAGTCATTAAGGCACACTGCCTGGCTTTTCTTTGGTACAGGGAAGATGGTTGTCTGCCCTCTACATTGTTGTTTCCTCCAATAAACTCTTTGATAGTTTATCTGCTGAATTGCCATCTTTCCCTCACAGCTATTACATAGCTGTACCTCTGTTACAAATCGGGAGAACAGTCCTTGCATCCAACACTTCTTAAAAAAAAATTGCTGCAACAACTTGTAAGTGCCAAAACACCATTGATTGGGGAATTGGAACAATTTGACCCTGAAATAGAACAGTGGGCCTCTGATACTTTTTAAGGCCAAGGAAATTGGGGGGAGAAAAGCAGAAAGTCATCCTTCTCACAGTCTGCGTGGGCTCAGACTTACAATCTTACTTGAAGTCTAATATCGCTAGAGGTCTCCGATACAAAATCTTTCAAGCAGCATGTTGCATTAGTAAGGAACACTACATCCCAAAACCATCAATGATTATGCAGTGATGCAAATTTAATTGAAAAATGAGAAACCCAGGTGAGATGATCACAGTGTTTATGGCAGGTTAAGGCAGTTGGCTGAGCAATGTTTACAAATTTGATTGTGTTTTTTGAAGGGGTAACCAAGAAGGTAGATGAGGGCAATGCAGTTGATGTTGTCTACATGGACTTTAGCAAGGCCTTTGACAAGGTACCGCATGGTAGGTTGTTACATAAAGTTAAATCTCATGGGATCCAGGGTGAGGTATCTAAATGGATACAAAATTGGCTTCTTGACAGAAGCCAGAGGGTGGTTGTAGAGAGTTGTTTTTCAAACTGGAGGCCTGTGACCAGCAGTGTGCCTCAGAGATCAGTGCTGGGCCCACTGTTATTTGTCACTTATATTAATGATTTGGATGAGAATATAGGGGGCATCATTAGTAAGTTTGCAGATGACACCAAGATTGGTGGCATAGTGGGCAGTGAAGAAAGTTATCTCCAATTGCAACGGGATCTTGATCAATTGGGCCAGTGAGCTGACGAATGGCAGATGGAGTTTAATTTAGACAAATGCAAGGTGATGCATTTTGGTAGATTGAACCAGGGCAGGACTTACTCAGTTAATGGTAGGGCATTGAGGAGAGTTACAGAACAAAGAGATCTAGGAGTACATGATCATAGCTCCTTGAAAGTGGAGTCACAGTTGGACAGGGTGGTGAAGAAGGCATTTGGCATGCTTGGTTTCATCAGTCAGAACATTGAATACAGGAGTTGGGACGTCTTGTTAAAGTTGTACAAGACATTGGTAAGGCCGCACTTGGAATACTGTGTGCAATTCTGGTCACCCTATTATAGAAAGGATATTATTAAACTAGAAAGAGTGCAGAAAATATTTACTAGGATGTTACCGGGACTTGATGGATTGAGTTATAAGGAGAGGCTGAATAGACTGGGATTTTTTTCTCTGGAGTGTAGGAGGCTGAGGGGTGACCTTATAGAGGTGTATAAAATAATGAGGGGCATAGACAAGTAGATAGTCAATATCTTTTCCCAAAGGTAGGGGAGTCTAAAACTAGAGGGCATAGGTTTAAGGTTTATGGGTGGCACGGTAGCACAGTGGTTAGCACTGCTTCACAGCTCCAGGGACCTGGGTTCAATTCCTGGCTTGAGTCACTGTCTGTGTGGAGTTTGCACATTCTCCTTGTGTCTGCGTGGGTTTCCTCCGGGTGCTCGGTTTTCTCCCACAGTCCAAAGATGTGCGGGTTAGGTTGATTGGCCATGCTAAAATTGCCCCTTAGTGTCCTGAGATGCGTAGGTTAGAGGGATTAGTGGGTAAATATGTCGGGATATGGGGGTAGGGCCTGGGTGGGATTGTGGTCGGTGCAGACTCGATGGGCCAAATGGCCTCTTTCTGCACTGTAGGGTTTCTATGATTCTTCTGTGAAGGTGAGAGGGGAGAGATACAAAAGTGTCCAGAGGGGCAATTTTTTCACACAGAGGGTGGTGAGTGTCTGGAACAAGCTGCCAGAGGTAGTAGTAGAGGCGGGTACAATTTTATATTTTAAAGAGCATTTAGATAGTTATATGGGTACCATGGATATAGAGGGATATGGGCCAAATGCAGGCAATTGGGATTAGCTTGGGGGTTTAAAAAAAAGACAGCATGGACAAGTTGGGCCGAAGGGCCTGTTTCCATGCTGTAAACCTCTATGACTCCATGTGAATTCAGATCAATACCCAACGATATATTGAGAGATAGGTAAGTCTGTGGTGTGAATAACCTCAATGTACAAAAAAAATTGCAGAGACTGAAATTACCCTGACTAGAACTTTGGAAATTGCTCAGGCTACAGAAAATGCCGGAAGTATTGCAAAGCTTGCAGGCAGGCAAGGTAAACCAACTTTGGCAGGAAACTGCTGGTTATCATGGTACTAGGAATGAGGGCACAGAAAGCCATTATCAGAAAAGCAATGAGCAAGAAGGGAAAGAGATACAGAAAATCTGGTCAGTTTCGAAGACCTGGAGTTTAGTAGAATGATACTGGTGTGGAGGAGAGCACCCCCAGGAAATATGTAAATTTAAAGATGAAACGTGTTTTGCCTGTAACAGAAGAGGACATATCAGGATTAAACGCATAGCCAAATAAAGCCTACCAGGGATAAACAAAAAAACCTCCAACTCCAGTGCATAGTTTCGAGAATTAATCCGAGGAAGAATCTGTAGTTTACAAATTGACCAATATTGAAATCAACAAATCAGGCCCAATTGTAATAGTGTTAGTGGTGAATGGGTGACCTGGAAGTGGATGCAGGAGCCTCTGCTACTGTCATAGGAGAGCAGATGTATCGATATTTGCAAGGTGGGTTCCAGGCCTTGAAATTAAAAAGCACAAATGGCTAGGTTGACAATGTACACTGGAGAAGCCTTGAAGATACTGGCGAAAACAGCAACGATGTGGAGATGCCGGCGTTGGACTGGGGTAAACACAGTAAGAAGTTTAACAACACCAGGTTAAAGTCCAACAGGTTTATTTGGTAGCAAAAGCCACACAAGCTTTCGGAGCTCTAAGCCCCTTCTTCAGGTGAGTGGGAATTCTGTTCACAAACAGAGCATATAAAGACACAAACTCAATTTACATGAATAATGGTTGGAATGCGAATACTTACAACTAATCAAGTCTTTAAGAAACAAAACAATGTGAGTGGAGAGAGCATCAAGACAGGCTAAAAAGATGTGTATGTTCACTGGCTGTCTTGTCTGGAGACAATACACATCTTTTTAGTCTGTCTTGATGCTCTCTCCACTCACATTGTTTTGTTTCTTAAAGACTTGATTAGTTGTAAGTATTCGCATTCCAACCATTATTCATGTAAATTGAGTTTGTGTCTTTATATGCTCTGTTTGTGAACAGAATTCCCACTCACCTGAAGAAGGGGCTTAGAGCTCCGAAAGCTTGTGTGGCTTTTGCTACCAAATAAACCTGTTGGACTTTAACCTGGTGTTGTTAAACTTCTTACTGTGAAAACAGCAACACCAGTAATGTACCAACATCAGTTAGCATAGTTACCTATCATCATGGTAAAGGGCCAAGAACCCAGTCTCATTGGCCGAGATTGTCTCTGTCAAATCAAGTTAACTGGTTAGAGATTTTCATGGAATATTAAGGAAACATCAAAAAGTATTTCAGAACGAACTGGGCAAGATACAGGGTATCAAGGCAAAGATCTGCATTGATCCTGAGGCAACACCCAAGTTTTTTAGAGATTGTCCTGTAATCTATGCGTTACACAAAAAAGTAGAAGCTGAGCTCAAGTGGCTGGAAGACGAATGAATAATTAAACCTGTGCAGTTTTCGGAGTGGGCTGACCCCATTGTATCTGTATTTCGGCCGGACGGGACTGTCAGATTCTGTGGTGATTATAAGATGACAATCAATCAAGCTGCCAAATTGGATTGGTACCCAATACCTAGAATTGAAAACTCTTAGGGTAAATTAGCTGGGGGTTTGACTTGTATGAAACGCGACATGAATCATGCCTACCAGCATTTGGAGTTGGACAAGGCATCAAAGTCGTGACAATCAACAGCCACAAAGGCTTATTTCAATATACGCAGCTGCCATTTGGAGTATCTTCAGCGTGTCTGATATTCCAGCGTACAATGGAAAGCCTGTTGCAGGATTCGCCCAAGGCAGTAGTCTATTTAGATGACATGTTAATTATGGGAGCTTCTGAGGAAGAACATTTAGCAAATCCTGAAGTCCTGCCAAGATTTTAAAAAAAGCAGGAATAAGGCTGAAAAGAGAAAAATGTACATTCTGAGCACACAAAGTCACTTATCTTGGATTCAGGATTGACATCCAAAGAGTTCATCCTATGGAGAGGAAGATGAAGGAAATCAAGAAAGCGCGGACCCCAGAAAGCATATCAGAACTAAAATCTCTCTGAGGCATGGTGAATTATTATTGCCGATTCATCCCAAACATTTCTATATTGCTGGTTCCTTTGGATACGCTTCTTAGAAAGTACCAGAGGTGGTATTGGAGTGAACCTCAAAAAGAGGCCATTGAATGAGTCAGATTGGCATTGCAGTTATCAAACCTCTTGATTCATTTCGATCCTTCGAAAGAAATAGTTCTGACCTGCAGTGATTCACCCTACGGGGTAGGAGCAGTATTGACCCACAACATGGAAGACAGTGTGAACTGACCTATTGCTCATGCCTTTTGAATACTGACAGATGCTGAGAGAGCTGATTCTCAAATAGAAAAGGAATATTTGGCAGTTATTTATGGAGTGAAAAGGTTTCATTAATATATGTCTATGGATGTCACTTTGTGATATTTACTGACCATGAGCCACTCTTGTGTTTATTCAGAGAGGACAAGGCCATTCCCCCCATCATGTCAGCGAGGGTCCAATGATGGGCTTTGTTACTAGGGGCCTACAATTACACATCCCAACATAAGCCAGGCACCCATATTGCCAATGCAGATGCATTGAGTTGCCTTCCTGTGCCACATAATATTCCACCACCACTGGTGCCACAAGAAGTCATCCTCGCCCTCAACTCCTTGGACACACTACCTCCTTCGGCACAAGTTAAAGTATGAACCCAAAGAGAATATTTATTATTCTGAGGTCAAACATTGGCATCACGACAAATCTATGCAATTTTGACCATTTCATCGAAGAAAAGATGAGTTAAGTTGTGAGGATGGAGTGCTGTTATGGGGAATCCGTGCTCCTGAGAGGAAAGCAACAGTTGTACTGTGCACACAAAGAACAAAGAACAATACAGCACAGGAACAGGCCCTTCGGCCCTCCAAGCCCACGCCGCTCCCTGGTCCAGGATTGAATCCTGAATCCAGGATCCCCGCCCAATTTTCCAGCCTATCTACATACTAATATCCTATCCACCGAGCTGTCCCTCACAGCTACGATGCTTTGTTCATCACAACCTATTAGCTCACCCCCACCCCCCCATTCCAGACCATATGATCTCCAGGGAGAGGCGAAAACCCAGAGTGAAAACCCCAGGGCCAATATGGGGAAAAAAAATCTGGGAAATTCCTCTCCGACCCCCTGAGGCGATCGAAACGAGTCCAGGAGATCACACTGGCCCTGATCGGAAAATGCTTCCCAACCCTATTCATTTCCACTTCCACGAACACCATATGAATTCCCTGCCCCCGAGACAGGTTCCCAACTATCCGCAGTCTCGCTCTGTACTGGCACCAGCAAGTTGATCATAGAATGAAGCCTTGAAATGAGAAACAAAGAACAATTAGCCTGTGCCGCTCCCTGGTCCAAACTAGACCACTCTTTTGTATCCCTCCATTCCCACTCCGTTCATATAGCTGTCTAGATAAGTCTTAAACGTTCCCAGTGTGTCCGCCTCCACCACCTTGCCCGGCAACCCATTCCAGGCCCCCACGACCCTCTGTGTAAAATATGTCCTTCTGATATCTGTGTTAAACCTCCCCCCCTTCACCTTGAACCTATGACCCCTCGTGAACGTCACCACCGACCCGGGGAAAAGCTTCCCACCGTTCACCCTATCTATGTCTTTCATAATTTTATACACCTCTATTAAGTCTCCCCTCATCCTCCGTCTTTCCAAGGAGAAGAAAGATCACAAAAAACACCTTGGAACGATTAAGATGTTGGCACAAAGTTATGTGTGGTGGCCCGGGATCGACAAGGACATTGAAGGCCAGTTCAAACATTGTAAGCAAGTCAAGCACATCAAAGTTTACTGCCTTTGGCTCAATTGCACCTGTAGGAATGGCCAGATAGGTCCTGTATATGTCTTCTGGTAGTCTTTGCAGGCCCTTTCATGGGCACTATGATCATTGTTGATGCTCACTCTAAGTGGATAGACAAACGTGACATGAAGACTACAACTTCCCTGGCAATGACAGATGAGCTGTGACAAACATTTGCCACCCATGAGTTACCCGAAGGACTGGTCTCTGATAACAGGACTGCATTCACTGGGGAGGCTTTTTGACACTTTACGTGAACCAATGACATAAACATGTGCGAACAGTGCCCTACCACCCAGCCTAAAATGGATTAACTGAAAGGGCTGTCCAAACATTTAAATTGGCTATGAAGAAACAATTAACTGCACCTTTATGACTTAGACTGGCCCATTTCCAACTCACATATAGAACATGCAACTACAGGTGTGACCCCTGCTGAGTTTCTCATAGGAAGACATTTTTGAATGAGACTTGATTTAATATTCCTGAATTTGGAAGGAAGAGTAGAGATAAAACAGAACACACAGAAAAAATACCATGGGGGCGATTCTCCCAAAAGTGCTGAATTGGCAGCAAAACTGTTCTAGATCGTGCCAGTTCTGGCAGGTCAGCTTCTCACTCGCATCTCTGCACTCTGTGCAATGCAGAAGGCTTAGTCGTGAATCTAATTAAAAACCCAGGGGTGAGGTGGGGGCGGGGGGGCGCGAGGCCTATTCGTGCCGGAGTGCGACAGTTCTGGAACTCTGCGCATGCACAATGGCCCCAAACTGTCAAACTCCTGTTTGCTGGCCAGCCCGATCGCTGGCCAGCCTGGGACACCTGCAGTGCTGCCCCTCCAGCCCCCCCCCCCCCCCCACGGCCTGATTGCGGTCCCCACAACAATTCCCGGGCCAGCCCTTACCCCCCTGTCCTGGAGCGCCCCGATGCACATGCCCTGCCACCCAGCAGTGGTGATCCCACCCTCCCCCTCACTCCGGCAGACTGCCCCTGGAGTCAGAACCCCCGGAGGCAGGCACCCCAACCCCCCCTCCCAGGAGGCAGTGCCCCCGGCAGACCAAGCACCCCCTCCCAGCCCGCCCCTAATCGCTGCCCTCCCTCCATCCCAGACCAATCCCAATCCCCCGCATGCGCAAATCCCCATTCAAGGCCGCAGACGCGCGTCTTACGGCCGGACCCGCCAGAAAAGTGGCGGGCGTGGATGGAAGAATTGCGGCCCATGTTTCCACAAAAAGTGAGACGGCTTTTGAGGTAATCAATTTAGTATATGTAAGAAATTGCACTGCTGGTCCGAATTGGGACCCTGGGAATATCATACCAAAGACATGTCCAGTGTCATATGTGGTTAACATACAAGGGAAGAAAATGAAGAAGCATGTGGACCACCTGAGGATAAGTGAACCATGCACAGTACCAATTGAGCAGTCTGTCCCTTTTACGCCTGGTAATGTGACTCCAGCAAATGTAAGTGGAACGAAACAGGTAACCCTGAAGATGGGCCGAGTAACTTTCTGTTGAGAATTGGAGAGGTTACCAGCATTAGAGCACTTGTGCTAACTGTGGAAGCCTTTCTGCTGTCATTTCAGGTGAAACTACATTGACTGAAGAAGCACCTGTTAAAGAATTGCGCACTCTAAATGAATTAGAAGACCTCCAAACAGATTTACTTATTGAAAGACTGTTAACTTTTCCAGCCTTTTGCTGCGTAATATTGTAAATAGTTTTATTGTTATCGTAAAGCATTAATTATGAAATTGAAGGAGAGGGAATGTGGTGATGTGTCCCTTTGTTGGGGGGGCGGGGTTATTGGGGATCACATGACCCATCAGGCCAATCATGGAGAGTCAATTGATTGACAGTTGGAATCTGGGAGTCATGGCGTTCAGAAGCATTCTTATCTCTGTCCTGTATATAGTTGTTTCCCCCAACAAACCCCTTGTTAATTTATCTGCTGAATTAGTCATCTTTACCTTGCAGTTGTTACAGATGCTGGAAACAATTCTGGTAGCATCTATGGAGAAGGAAACAGTTAACATTTCGAATCTGTGTGACTCTTCAGAGTGAAGAAGCAAGCCATATGGACTCAAAACATTAACTCTGTTTCTCTCTCCACAATGTCTAGATGGTTGTTGCTTTATAATGAATACATGAAAACACTGCTCATAAAATAATCGACACAGACATCAAGTTTCACCTGTTGGACTTTAACCTGGTGTTGTTAAACTTCTTACTGCATAAAATAGCTGCCAGTGTTTTATTCCCACTTATATTTGAACTCTGTGGCTCGAGGAGCCTTCCTGGTATTATATTGCTATTCCACAGATGATAACACTTTTTCCTCATATCCTGATTTTATGTTCAGCATGGCTCATAATTGGATGCTGAAGAGTTAAAATTCCTTGATTTTGCCATATTGATGTTTTATGTGGTCATCCATGATCTTGATCAGTGATCAACCAATGTATGGGTTTGGATTTGGTGCCGATAGTGGAACAAGCCTTTGAACTAAAACTAGCTGTGTACTCTTAATGTTACTGAGAATTTGGCTTCTGTGCAACTTGTGTTTTCCCTTGAACTATTTGAGGCAAATACCCTTTTTTTTTTACAGGTCTGTTGTGATGAGGCAAAGAAAGGGTACATTCGAAACTCCAGCCGAATGAAATTTTCTCTAGCCCTTTAACATAAGGCCACTCTAGTGTTCATCACCATTTGATGATTTTCAGGGATCTAAGGATTATCACTCGATGTAAGTGCCGGTCACAGAACTGACATCTTTAGTCTTAGATTATCCTTCTGCGACACACATTCATCCCTGTTCAAGGTAGAGCATCACATTATCAAACCTCGAATGTTGTTATGGCTATTTAGGCAATTTGACATTGTGTACTTTGCTCCACTACTGTTTGGGCTGACATAGACATAGAACAGTACAGCACAGAACAGGCCCTTCGGCCCACGATGTTGTGCCGAGCTTTATCTGAAACCAAGATCAAGCTATCCCACTCCCTATCATCCTGGTGTGCTCCATGTGCCTATCCAATAACCGCTTAAATGTTTCTAAAGTGTCTGACTCCACTATCACTGCAGGCAGTCCATTCCACACCCCAACCACTCTCTGCGTAAAGAACCTACCTCTGATATCCGTCCTGTATCTCCCACCACGAACCCTATAGTTATGCCCCCTTGTAATAGCTCCATCCACCCGAGGAAATAGTCTTTGAACGTTCACTCTATCTATCCCCTTCATCATTTTATACACCTCTATTAAGTCTCCCCTCAGCCTCCTCCGCTCCAGAGAGAACAGCCCTAGCTCCCTCAACCTTTCCTCATATGACCTACCCTCCAAACCAGGCAGCATCCTGGTAAATCTCCTCTGCACTCCTTCCAGCGCTTCCACATCCTTCCTATAGTGAGGTGACCAGAACTGCACACAATATTCCAAATGTGGTCTCACCAAGGTCCTGTACAGTTGCAGCATAACCCCACGGCTCTTAAACTCCAACCCCCTGTTAATAAAAGCTAACACACTATAGGCCTTCTTCACAGCTCTATCCACTTGACTGGCAACCTTTAGAGATCTGTGGATATGGACCCCAAGATCTCTCTGTTCCTCCACAGTCTTCAGAACCCTACCTTTGACCCTGTAATCCACATTTAAATTAGTCCTACCAAAATGAATCACCTCACATTTATCAGGGTTAAACTCCATTTGCCATTTTTCAGCCCAGCTTTGCATCCTATCTATGTCTCTTTGCAGCCTACAACAGCCCTCCACCTCATCCACTACTCCACCAATCTTGGTGTCATCAGCAAATTTACTGATCCACCCTTCAGCCCCCTCCTCTAAGTCATTAATAAAAATCACAAAGAGCAGAGGACCAAGCACTGATCCCTGCGGCACACCGCTAGCAACCTGCCTCCAATCCGAAAATTTTCCATCGACCACCACCCTCTGTCTTCGGTCAGACAGCCAGTTGCCTATCCAATCGGCCAGCTTTCCCTCTATCCCACACCTCCTCACTTTCATCATAAGCCGACCATGGGGGACCTTATCAAACGCCTTACTAAAATCCATGTATATGACATCAACTGCCCTACCTTCATCAACACACTTAGTTACCTCCTCAAAAAATTCTATCAAATTTGTGAGGCACGACTTGCCCTTCACGAATCCGTGCTGACTATCTCGGATTAATCCGCATCTTTCTAAATGGTCGTAAATCCCATCCCTAAGGACCCTTTCCATCAATTTACCAACCACCGAAGTAAGACTAACCGGTCTATAATTACCAGGGTCATTTCTATTCCCTTTCTTAAACAGAGGAACAACATTCGCCATTCTCCAGTCCTCTGGCACCATCCCCGTGGACAGCGAGGACCCAAAGATCAACGCCAAAGGCTCTGCAATCTCATCCCTTGCCTCCCAAAGAATCCTAGGATACATTTCATCAGGCCCAGGGGACTTATCGACCTTCAGTTTATTCAAAACTGCCAAGACATCCTCCCTCCGAACATCTATTTCCTCCAGCCTATTAGCCTGTAACACCTTCTCTTCCTCAAAAACATGGCCCCTCTCCTTGGTGAACACTGAAGAAAAGTACCTTAATGCATACTCTACCCTTTTATCTGCAGAGACCAATTGCTTGCTAGTTGACAAAGATATAGGTTCCACCATACACTAGCTCCCTTAATTGAATCGTTCAATCCTCGAACCACGCTGAATGGGCTTACAATGCCAGTGCCCACATATTGCATGATGTGGAGATGCCGGCATTGGACAGGGGTAGGCACAGTAAGAAGTTTCACAACACCAGGTTAAAGTCCAACAGGTTTATTTGGTAGCACCAGCTTTCGGAGCGCTGTCCCTTCGTCAGGTGAGTTGCAGATTTATATTAAGGGGTTCAGTTGACCTCGAGAGATCGAGTCAATTTGTGCCATTTGACTTTTCATCGATACTGAATACCTTGGTTTAGGATGGTGATACTCCATTGTTTTCACTTGCCATTATCTTATCAAGATGATGTTTACACTGCATGCACGAACATGCATTTTATCCCTTGCTGAATGCCATCTTGGTGAGGGCATTAGTGTGCAATTTAAAAACGTGCGGTGGAAGAATGTAGAGTAATTCACATTGAGAGGTCAGTCAGAATGTTAAACTGATTTGATGCCAATGTTGACATTTTCAACCTCACTGCTTTAGTTAACACTCTCTCTTAAACACTTACATCTGATTATGCATTTAGCAGCACGAAGGAGCCCCTTTCTCCACCCCCACACCACATATTTAAAGGATGATGAGAAACTTGCAGGCTAGTGCTGATTAATCTCTACTGAGTCTGTTTTAGTTTTTGGATGTGTTGCATGTTTCTCTCTCCATCAGGCAGCCCCTGGGAGTCGAGGATGACTTGCTTCCACACTAAAAATGAGTTATCAGGTGACTGAGGAGTCCAATGCGTGATCTACAGTCTCTGTCACAGTGGGGCAGATGGTGGTTGGGGGAGTGGATGGGTGGGGTGCCCAGATTGTCACTCGCTCCTTTCACTGTCGATGCTTGGCTTCAGCTTGTTCTCAGCTTCGGGTGGTCTTAGGCCAGGGATTCCCAGGTGTCGGATGAACTTTTTCAAGGAGGCTTTGAGGGCATCTTTGAAGTGGTTCCTCTGCCGTTTCGAAGCTCCAAGTGGAGCACTTGTTTCAGGAGTCTCGTGTCAGATTTGGGGACGATGTGGCCCGCCCAGCAGTGCTGATTAAATGTGGTCAATGCTTAGATGCTGGGGATATTGGCCTGAGTGAGAACAATGACTTTGGTGTGCCTATCCTGCCAGTGGATTTGCAAGATCTTGCAGAAGCAACGCTGGTGGTATTTCTCCAGAGTTTTGAGGTGTCTGCCTAACATAGTTCACATCACTGAGCCATATAGGAGGGCAGGTATCACTACTGCTGTGCAGACCATGAGTTCAGTGCAGGTCTGAGGTCCTGTTCTACAAACTCTCTTTTCCTCAGATTTCCAAAGGCTGTGCTTACACACTAAAGGTGATATTGAACCTCGTCATCAATATCTGGCCTTGTTGACAGTAAGCTCCCGATCTATGGAAAGCAGATGGAGAGTCACCATTCTTGAAGATTGGTTTTGTGACTTGAAAGCTCTGTCCAGTGGTTTATCTGTTGTGCAGTGCTGTTGCTGTTTGTAGTGTACATCAATGATCTAGATGTGAATCTGGGGGATATGATTGGTACGTTCGCAGATCACATGAAAATTGGTGGTGTGGTAAATAGCGAGGAGGAAAGCCTTAGATTGCAGGATGATAGAGACAGGCTGGTCAGATGGGCAGAACAGTGGCAAATGGAATTTAACCCTGAAAAGTGTGAGGCGGTGTATTTTGAGAGGACTAACAAGGCAAGGGAATACCCAATGAACGGTAGGACACAAGGGAGTATAGAGGACAGAGGGACCTTGAGGTGCATGTCCAAAGACCCTTGAAGGCAACAGAACAGGTACAAAGAACAATACAGCACAGGAACAGGCCCTTCGACCCTCCAAGCCCGTGCCGCTCCCTGGTCCAAACTGGTAGTGTGGCGACCAGAACTAGACGCAGTATTCCAAATGCGGCTGAACCAACGTTCTATACATCTGCAACATCAGACCCGAGCTTTTATACTCTGTGCCCCGTCCTATAAAGGCAAGCATGCCATATGCCTTCTTCACCACCTTCTCCACCTGTGACGTCACCTTCAAGGATCTGTGGACTTGCACACCCAGGTCCCTCTGCGTATCTACACCCTTTATGGTTCTGCCATTTATCGTATAGCTCCTCCCTACATTATTTCTACCAAAATGCATCACTTCGCATTTATCAGGATTGAACTCCATCTGCCATTTCTTTGCCCAAATTTCCAGCCTATCTATATCCTTCTGTAGCTTCTGACAATGCTCCTCACTATCTGCAAGTCCTGCCAATTTTGTGTCGTCTGCAAACTTACTGATCACCCCAGTTACACCTTCTTCCAGATCGTTTATATAAATCACAAACAGCAGAGGTCCCAATACAGAGCCCTGCGGAACACCACTAGTCACAGGCCTCCAGCCGGAAAAAGACCCTTCCACTACCACCCTCTGTCTTCTGTGACCAAGCCAGTTCTCCACCCATGTAGCCACCTCCCCCTTTATCCCATGAGATCCAACCTTTTTCACCAGCCTACCATGAGGGACTTTGTCAAACGCTTTACTAAAGTCCATATAGACGACATCCACGGCCCTTCCCTCGTCAACCATTCTAGTCACTTCTTCAAAAAACTCCACCAGGTTAGTGAGGCATGACCTCCCTCTCACAAAACCATGCTGACTATCGTTAATGAGTTTATTCCTTTCTAAATGCGCATACATCCTATCTCTAAGAATCTTCTCCAACAACTTCCCCACCACAGCCGTCAAGCTCACCGGCCTATAATTACCCGGGTTATCCTTCCTCCCCTTCTTAAATAACGGGACCACATTAGCTATCCTCCTATAGATAAGGTGCTTAAGAAGACATTAAGAAGACATATGGGATATTTGCCTTTATTAGCCAAGACATAGAATATGACATAGAAAGCAGGGAAGTTATGGTGGAACTGTATAATACGCTTGTTAGGTCAAAGCTAGAATACTGTGTGCAGTTCTGGTCCCCACACTTTAGGAAGGATGCGATTGCACTAGAGAGGGTGTAGAGGAGATTCACCAGGGTGTTGCCTGAGCTGGACCACTTCAGCCAAGAAGAGAGGCTGGATAGATTGGGATTGTTTTCCTTAGAGCAGAGAAGGCTGAGGGTGGACCTCATCAAGGTGTACGAAACTATGAGAGGCATAGATAGGGTAGATAGGAAGAAACTTTTCCCCATAGCAGACGGGTCAATAACCAGGTGGCATAGATTTAAGGTCAGTGGCAGCAGATTTAGAGGGGACTTGAAGAAAATCTTTTTCACCCAGAGGGTGGTGGGAATCTGAAACTCACTGCCTTTTGGAGTGGTAGAGGGGGGAACACTCACAACATTTAAGAAGCATCTAAATGAGCACTTGAAATGCCATAGTCTAGAAGGCTCAGGACCAAGTGCTGGAAAATGGGATTAGAATAGGCAAGTGCTTGATGCTCTGTGCAGATACGATGGGGCGAAGGGCTTCTCTCTCTGCTGTAAAGCTCTATGACTCCTTCCAGATAAAGAAAACAAGTTCATGTATTCACACCAATAGTGCTTCTCCGCCATGTTTCAGCGCTACAGCAGGGATTTCATCTGATCCTGATGCCTTGCGCTTTAGCTGTCAGATGGCCGTTATATGTATTGAGCAGTTGGTTACAGTTGGTGACGTCTGCAGGGTGTGCTGGTGCTGCATGTGTTGTGACTTTAAGGGGTACTGCTCAGACTACCAGCTTCTAGTTAGGCTGCAGCGTAAAAGTGAGATTATGGATTGACAGCAAATAAAAGTTAGGTTGATTGGCCATGCTAAATTGCCCCTTAGGTGTCCTGAGATGTGTAGGTTAGAGGGATTTAGATATGTAGGGATATGGGGGCAGGGCCTGAGTGGGATTGTGGTCGGTGCAGACTCGATGGGCCGAATGGCCTCTTTCTGCACTGTAGAGTTTCTATGATTCTATGATTCTAAAAGGACAAACTGTTCACAGAGAAAGGAGGAGAGGAAAAAGTGCTCTTAGCAAGAGGCCTGATCAACCTAGAGCCTCCTCTTCCTAAGGCAAGATCAGTGAGTTTATTGTCTCCTTATGAAGGAGATACTCACAAAACTCTTCGACCTCTTGGAACCAGATCTGGAACCTCTGAACAGGGAAAGGAGAGCACTGCCAGTGGCTGTGAAGATGACCATAGCCCTCAACTCCATTGTGTTGGAACCCCAAAGCTGGAATAGGCAACGTATCTAATGTCTCCCAATTTGCTGTTTGATGCTGCATCCTAAAAGTGAGCATTTTCTTTTCACCAGGAGCGGGATTTCATTGTGTTCTCTCTGGACAGAGAGAAGCAGATAGGGCTTGCACATGACTTCCCCTCAATTCTGAGCTGTACCGCAACCATAAATGTAACCACAGACTACTAAATGTGCAGATAGCATGAGATCAATCTTAGACATCATGTTGGTAATTGCCTGCCATCCTAGCAGCAATCATGATGCATTCATCCTGTGCCAGTCCTCTGTTCTCTCAATCTTGCGTCAAGCCTGAGGGCGGCTGCTGGGCAAACACTTTACACCTGCCTCATTACTCCCCTTTCCAATCCAACCACATGAGGCCAACATCTGAAGGTTGTGCTGCCACATAAAATATCATAGGGCAAACTATTGGGATCATGAAACGATGGTTCTGCTTCCTGTTTCACAATTCAGTGCATGCCAAAGCCGGTATTCTGATTCATGGTGATCTAATGTATCTTCCACCAACTGGACATCATGAGGACACAGCTCTTCCAGGCATGCAGAGAATAGCAGACCGAGGAGGAAAGGAGGAGGCTGATGGTCCATCCAGATTCCAATTGGTTTGCTTGTGGCTAAACACTGGCACTGGTGTTGTTGGGGAACCCCCGGAGGAGGCCAAGGTGGACCATCTACTCGGCACTTCTGGCTGAAGATTGTTGCAAATGCTTCAGCCTTATCCTTTTCACTGATGTACCAGGCTTTTCCATCACTGAGGATGGGAAAATTTGTAAGGCCATTAAATGTCAAGAAGAGATCGTTAGATTCTTTCGAATTAGAATTAGTCATTAGCTGGCACTTGTGTAGCACCAATTTCACTTGTTCTTAGCAGCCAATTTCTGCATGTGGTCCAGTGCTTAGCACTGCTGCTTCACAGCGCCAGAGACCTGGGTTCAATCCTAACCTTGGATGACTGTCTGGGTGGAGCTTGTATGTATTCCCTGTGTCTGTGTGGGTTTCCTCCGGGTGCCCTGGTTTCCTCCCACGGTCCAAAGATGTGCAGGTTAGGTTGATTGGCCATGCTAAACTGTCCCTTAGTGTCCCTAGATATATAGGTTAGCGGGGTAAATTTGTTGGTTTAATGGGATAGGCCTGGGCAAAAGCCAGTGCAGACTTAATAGGCCAAATGGCCTCCTTCTGCACTGTAGGGATTCTCAGAGGAGTTGTGAATGGTGCTGAACATTTTAAAGTAAAAGTTAAAGTTTATTTATTCGTCACAAGTAAGGCCTACATTAACACTGCAACAAAGTTACTTTGAAATTTCCCTAGTTGCTACAGTCCAGCGCTTGTTCGGGTCAATGCACCTAACCAGCATGTCTTTCAGAATGTGGGAGGAAACCGGAGCACTCGGAGGAAACTCAGGGGAGAACGTACAAACTCCATACAGACAGTGACCCAAGCTGGGAATCGAACCCGGGTCCCTAGCGCTGTGAAATAGCAGTGCTAACCACTGGGCTACTGTGCTGCCCGCTTTTTACAATCATTAGTGAACGTCCCCACTTCTGACGTCATAATGGAAGGAAGGTCATAGATGTAGCAGCCGCAGATGGTTTTGCCTGGGGCACTGCCCTGAGGAACTCCTGCAACAATATCCCAGAACTGAGTTGATTGGCCCCTAACAACCACAGCCATCTTCCTTTCTCTCTATCTATTCTATTTAGATCCCTTATGATTTGAACACCCTTATCAAATCTCCTCTTAACGTTCTCTTCTCTATGGATGATTGCTGCACAGATTGCTTCTAATGTTATACTGGGAGCTACAGTCCAGGGCTTTGCCATTCGAAGATGCAGGTGCAGACTTCAAATCCGGCACCATTCCTGTTGCTTCCCCTCTGGATGACGTGATCCTGTAAGACATGACAACCAGGGAAAAGGACCGCAGCTGCTGAATTATTTTCAAGAGCCTGTGCATACCTGCACACTGCTTAGGGCATTATCCAACTCAAATAGAAGGAACAGTGTACGGGGAGGTGGGGGAAGGTCAAAGTCTGTAAGTTGGATGAAGTGTAAAGAATATCTTCATGAGTGGACTGACATTAGTACTCCTTAGCAAGGTTACCAAGGTCAGCCCACAGGCAGAAACATTACACAGTTTCAGGGTTTTTACTGTGTGTCATTATGAACACCCATCAGTAATTAAACATGTATAATTGAGCGAGCTACATCAAAGGTACATGGAATGTTCCTTTCAAAAGAGCTGACTCTCTGTGTGAATATTTTTGCAAGTTCCTTGAAAGCTATGAACAATGATTACTTGCTTCCCAAGTGAGAAAATGCAGGAAATATTTCCACCCTTAACAACTGCCCTTGAGTGTGCTAAATAATATTGAAGGAACGTCATGGTGCTAATGGGATCTGGTTTTAATAAGTAGGGTTATTAACTGCACAGTTAATTGTTCAACGATGCACACCAAATCTAATTTCTGAAGTTTGAAGCAGATCAAAGCCCAGATCATGCTACTGAGTTAATGCATTTTAAGTTATTTAATTGGGCAGCTACTGACATGGGACAGGCAACAATTGCTAACCCAGGTGGCTGGAGCTGTATTGATTTTCATAGCAGTAACTCTGGTGGTCTTCACTGAAGGGTCTCTCAGGTGTTCTTGTTGGGTGGTAACACTGTATTTCACTAGATTCTCACTGTATTTTACTGGTGTTAATACTGCACACTCTCATTTGACAGAATCATCTCTCTTTCTCCTTCACTCTGGTATTGCTGTGCTGTCCTGACAATATCGCTGTACAATATGCACCTCATTTGGGAAGGTAGAGTTGAGGTAGAAGATCAACCATGGTCTTATTGAATGGGGGAAGCAGGCTTGGAGGGTTGAATGCCCCATTCCTGCTTCTGTTTGTTACGTTCTTTTCGCCATTCAGGGAATTAATGCAGCTTTTCACTGGTAACAATACTATTCTTTGTTGGTTGTAATTCTGTGTTCTATCACTGGTGGTAATTATGCTGTCCTTTATTGGGATAACAGTTTTTAAGTGGGATGTCTGGGTTGTCCTTACAAGGTTACAAAGTATTTAAAGCACAGAAACAGACCATTCAGCACAGCTACTCCATGACTAATTTTTATACTTCCTCCAACTCTTCTTCATCTCATCACATTAATGTATCCTCCTCTTCATTTCTTCCTCGTGTGTTTATCCTGATTCCCCTGAAGTTCATTTGGCACAGTGGCACAGTGGTTAGCACAGCATCAGGGAAGTGGGTTCGATTCTGGCCATGGGTTCTGTGGATATCTACCTAAACTCCACATTGTCCTGTGTGTGGAGTTTGCACATTTTTCCTGTATCTGCATGGGTTTCCTCCAGGTGTTCCCGCTTCACACTGTGATCCCACAGTTCAAAGATGTGTAGGTTAGGTGGATTGGCCATGTTAAATTGTCCCTTAGTGTCCAAAGATGTGTAGGTTAGGTGGATTAGCCATGGGTAAATGCGCAAGGTTGCGAGGATAGGCTGCTGGGGGGTGGGGGGGGGGGGGGGGGTGGGGGGGGTGGTTGGCCTGGGTGAAATGGTCTTTCAGATAATTGGTGCAGAATTGATGGACAGAATGGCTTCAGTCTGTAGGGATTTTATGGTTCTGTGGATACTTACCTAAAGCATCCCCATGGGCTGCAGAGGGGGCATGATGGGGGGACTCATCGGAAGGGTCCCGATCCTGGTGACCCATGATGCCATGGGAGGGGGTTACACTGCCACCGATGATGGGGGGGTCCAATGTCTGTGTTGGGGGCGGGGTGGAAGGAAGCCTCCCAATGCACTGGGAGATTGGGGCGCCTGCGCAATGGCGCCCGAGCGCTCTGCAACTGGCAACTGGCTTCACCAGCATGCATAGGCTCCGCGAATCTCCCAACTGCCAAAAAGATTGACAGAATGGAAGATTTCAATACCAAACTTGCCCAAAACATAGAGTGAAACACTCAAGTTTTCACACTTTTTGGACACTTAGAATTTTTTGGTACGTTTGTGCCCATTGTCTTTGACAAGGGATTCGTATCCGTGGTCTGGGTTTCTGAGATGATTAAATGTTCCAACCATTAAGAATTTAAAGGAAGGTTGTGGGGTCCTTTGTCATAGCAGATGACTAGATGCTAGTTGGCCAACCTGGGTTAGGAAATGCAGATGGCCTTTGTATAGTTCACTTTGAATTTGGTCTGTGCAACCCACAGGGGTATCGTTTGTGGCTCTTCAGAGATAATGAGGTACAGGTTTCCCTGATATTCACAGAAAGCTCCTTTGTTTGAGGGTCACAGATAGGCATGGCTTCAGCAATTTTAAAATGTCTTTGTCTAGTTTTAATTTTTTTTTGAAATTGCCATGATGAACTCTAAAGCTGTTTTATTAAACATATACAGAATAAAGTATTAGTCCCCTCTCACACCTCATACTCATCAAAGAAGTTAATTTGCCAGCTACATGCCCAGTCTGCAAGTTTATCAATGTCTTCCTGAATTTTGTCACAGACCTTCTCTGCATTAAGTGGCCACCCACCCCAAATTTGGTGTCATCACACATTGAAATTGTACTTTTATGTAAATGATGAACAACAGAGGTGCCAGCGATGATCCTTGTGGAACATAACTTTTCACCTTTAGCCACGTGAGGTAACTCTGTTAACCTCTAACCCGTATTCTCTGTAGCTGGCTGCTATCCATTCTGCTACATTCTGGAGTCTCCTGACTTCACTTTAGTTATGAATTGTGAAATGCTAATGTATTATTGCCTATCCTTTCTTCAATGAATTTAATCAGATTGGTCAAGTTCAGCCATTTTTGGAATCTATGCGAACAACTATTATCTTTCAGTTTCTAGGTGTTTTTCTATTACATTTTTGAATAAGAATTCTGATATCTTTCCTATGACTGCCATTAAGTTAATTGTTCATGGACTTGTGCACTCTCCCTTTGTATATGTAGGAATCACATTAGCTTTCTGCGTTTTCACCAAATGCTCCCTCTGTTCCATAACCAGGTGCTATTTGTTCTCTCACCACTTGCTCGCTCTGCTTCCTAACCAGATGTCCTCGCTGTTTTCCCCTCAACATGTGCGATCCCTGTAGCCTCTTCACCAGATGCTATCTCTGCTCCCTCACCAAATTGTCCCTGCACATTACATCTGAAAAATAAACGCGCTGATCCTACTGCAGGTAAGTCTCCATTTGCATGTCACTGGATTATCCACATGGTTCTTTAAACCTGCTATTTCTCATCTTTAATAAGAACTGGCTTAAGTAAAAAGCTGTCTGAATCTTGCCATTAGCTGCTTTCCTCATAAGATGCTACATTTGTGTGGCTGGAAAAATACCTAATGTGAATATTTAATTGTTCCCTTGGTACAAATATATGTGTTAAGATTCAAATGAGGAGAAAATGCAATAGTCAAACATGATTTGAATTATGGGTGAACATGTGACGGTACTGTACCTAATATTAAACTGAAGAAAATAATCACCTTGATTTCTTTCCTGAGACTCAAGCTGTGGGAATTTGGAAATGTAGTCCCATTGATAACATTCTATCCAGAATGCTTTACACAAAGGAGCAACCTGTGGGGGCCTCTGATGACCGAAACTCACTGGGATTTTGTGATGTGATTGTTCCAAGGTAGCTCTAACAAACTAATAAATCAACATTTTATGTTCATGAATCTGCAAACTGGATAGAATAGAACTGGACTTCAATAATTAAAAACAATACTAAGTTTGTGCACACTGCAAGTTTTAATGAACACTGGGTTAAGTGGGTTGTTTGATATCATGTGGAGATATTGGTCGTTATGCAGCTGTGCATCAAATGTTCTCGTGGTTAATGGTACCAGCAGTTTCTGACAAAGTGCTGCAGAGTTTGATACTTTTTTAAATTAAAATTTAATTTAAAAAAATTATTGATTCATGAATACTTCATTGGATCTAATACATTTAACTGTAATGGTTATTAGTGATGGAACAGCTGGATTGAATTACCAGGAAGAGAGTTTGAAGCTGCGTCATTGAGTCATTTAAGATGGAGAACGTGCTGTAATAGCAAGAGGGGAGGGTCTGTGTTCTAGAAGGATGAGATCTCAATTCGGTTAAGTACATGCTTCATCTAAATTTAATCTCATGATGATAGTATAAATTGTTTGTGTAGACATCAGGATTCACAAAACACAATTACAACACAAATTCAATAAATTGCTAATGCTTTCGCTAATGATAGAACATAGAACATAGAACATAGAACATTACAGCGCAGAACAGGCCCTTCGGCCCACGATGTTGCACCGACCAGTTAAAAAAAAACTGTGACCCTCCAACCTAAACCAATTTCTTTTCGTCCATGAACCTATCTACGGATCTCTTAAACGCCCCCAAACTAGGCGCATTTACTACTGATGCTGGCAGGGCATTCCAATCCCTCACCACCCTCTGGGTAAAGAACCTACCCCTGACATCGGTTCTATAACTACCCCCCCTCAATTTAAAGCCATGCCCCCTCGTGCTGGATTTCTCCATCAGAGGAAAAAGGCTATCACTATCCACCCTATCTAAACCTCTAATCATCTTATATGTTTCAATAAGATCCCCTCTTAGCCGCCGCCTTTCCAGCGAAAACAATCCCAAATCCCTCAGCCTCTCCTCATAGGATCTCCCCTCCATACCAGGCAACATCCTGGTAAACCTCCTCTGCACCCTCTCCAAAGCCTCCACATCCTTCCTGTAATGTGGGGACCAGAACTGCACACAGTACTCCAAGTGCGGCCGCACCAGAGTTGTGTACAGTTGCAACATAACGCTACGACTCCTAAATTCAATCCCCCTACCAATAAACGCCAAGACACCATATGCCTTCTTAACAACCTTATCTACTTGATTCCCAACTTTCAGGGATCTATGCACACATATACCTAGATCCCTCTGCTCCTCCACACTATTCAAAGTCCTCCCGTTAGCCCTATACTCAACACATCTGTTATTCCTACCAAAGTGAATTACCTCACACTTCTCCGCATTAAACTCCATCCGCCACCTCTCGGCCCAACTTTGCAACCTGTCTAAGTCTTCCTGCAAACTACGACACCCTTCCTCACTGTCTACCACACCACCGACTTTGGTGTCATCAGCAAATTTGCTAATCCACCCAACTATACCCTCATCCAGATCATTAATAAATATTACAAACAGCAGTGGCCCCAAAACAGATCCCTGAGGTACACCACTTGTAACCGCACTCCATGATGAATATTTACTATCAACCACCACCCTCTGTTTCCTATCCGCTAGCCAATTCCTGATCCAATTTCCTAGATCACCCCCAATCCCATACATCTGCATTTTCTGCAGAAGCCTACCATGGTGAACCTTATCAAACGCCTTACTAAAATCCATATATACCACGTCCACTGCCCTGCCCCCATCCACCTCCTTGGTCACTTTCTCAAAAAACTCAATAAGGTTAGTAAGGCACGACCTACCTGCCACAAAACCATGCTGACTATCACCTATCAATTCATTACTCTCCAAATAACTATAAATCCTATCCCTTATAATTTTTTCCAACATCTTGCCGACAACAGAAGTGAGACTCACCGGTCTATAATTCCCGGGGAAGTCTCTGTTCCCCTTCTTAAACAATGGGACAACATTCGCTAACCTCCAATCTTCTGGTACTATACCAGAGGCCAACGACGACCTGAAGATCAGAGCCAGAGGCTCTGCAATCACTTCTCTTGCCTCCCAGAGAATCCTTGGATAAATCCCATCCGGACCAGGGGATTTATCTATTTTCAGACCCTCCAGAATATCCTGCACATCCTCCTTATCAACTGTAATACTGTCTATTCTACTCCCTTGCAACCCAGTGTCCTCCTCAGCTATATTCATGTCCCCTTGCGTGAACACCGAAGAGAAATATTGGTTCAATGCTTCACCAATCTCCTCCGGTTCCACACATAACTTCCCTCTGCCATCTATAACTGGCCCTAAACTTGCCCTAACCAACCTTCTGTTCTTGACATACCTATAGAACGCCTTAGGATTCTCTTTAACCCTATCCGCCAAAGTCTTCTCATGTCCCCTTTTAGCCCTTCTAAGCTCGCTCTTCAACTCCCTCTTAGCCAATCTAAAGCTTTCTAGTGCACTACCCGAGTGCTCACGTCTCATCCGAACATAAGCCTCCTTTTTCTTTTTAACCAACAAAGAAACTTTTTTGGTGCACCACGGTTCCCTAGCCCTACCAATTCCTCCTTGCCTCAGTGCATTTGGGATCAAAAGTGGAAATGCCTTGAAGAGGTTGTGGAAGAGATTTATTGGAGTGATACTAAGGATGGAGGATTTCAGTGATGTGGAGAGACTGGCAAAATTGGGATTGTTCTCCTTAGAGAAAAGCGTTTTTCCGACAATCGACAATGTTTTCATAGCCATCAGTAGGTTCTTAATTCCAGATATTTTTTATTGAATTCATATTCCACCACCTTTCATGGTGGGCGTCAAACCCGGGTCCCCAGAACATTAGTTGAGTTTCTGGATTAATAGTCTAGCGATAATACCACTAGGCCATCGCTAGACTATTAATCAAAGGTGGATAACCAAAGGTGACAGACTTATGATAATTGGCCAAAGAGCCAGAGGGCAGATGAGGATAACTTTTATAAACTGTGTGTTATGACCTGGAACATTGCCTGAAAGGGTTGTGGAAGCAGATTCAATAGAGACTTTCAAAGATGAATTGGACAAATGCTTAAGCAGAAGAAATTTGCAGAGCAGGAGATTGAGACTAATTAGATAGTACTTTCAAAGGACTGGCACAGACAAGAAAGCTGAACAGCCTCCTTCTGTGTTGTATGATTCAGAAAAATTCTCTCCAATTTCCCTCCTCCTCTCTTCTGACATAATGATGCCGATTTTTGCTAGATTATGGTCGCTTGGGTCCCTTTGACAGATTAACCAAGTGTCCAAGAACTTGTAGATAATAAATTATTAGCAGCAAGTTATTTGACAATGAGTGAGGGAAGGAATCCTAACTGATCCTGACCCTGTTCTGATCTTCTAATGCCAGGAAACTTTGGAAACAGAAACTGTGACTGATGCATTTCCACTTTTGATCCCAAATGCACTGAGGCCAACATTTGAGCCTCTACAATATTAATGTCTATATCCTTTTCATCCTTTTATTAATGGATATATTTTCAGTAGACCATTGGGGAACTAGCTTGACGGAGCGACTGACATATTCAGTTACTGCTCCACTCTTTCCCCTGATTATGCCATCATTTCTAAAAATATTTTGTTACCTTTGAGCAAAAAGGTAAAAGATATTGTTAAAGTTCACAGTAAGTTTTTCAGATTGATTATTTAAAGGGGCCCTTTTAGGCAGTTCAGGGGCCTTGTAGCTTTTCACCAAGCCTTTGAGTTAGGTGGAGAACAGTCCTCGTACAATAATGGCGGCTAGAGACAGCACTTCAGAAAAGGCTCAGTTGTGAAATACTCACTGACATTGCTTAGTCTAGGTTTTTGCCTTCCAAAATGCACTACTAGCTGAGTACTTACTCAGCCTGAGATTTTTGCTATATCAAGGAAGGAGCAGACTCCAATTTGCGAGTCACAATTAGGTTCAGGCTCATGGAAAGCAGAAGCCGGGAGTGGAGCCCGATACTTCTTGTCCTCTGCCCAATAAAAAGGAAGAAAATGGTGCAATGTTAAAAATCCACCCAGAGACAGCCCTGCCACATCATTGGAGGTGACCTGCAACTCTTGCACTTGCTATTGATTTTTATGTTACCGGAAACATGGTTTCCCTGTATGAGCTGTCTCATTTACTATCTACCCTTCGTTAAGGCAGCATATACTGATGTGTTTGCTGTTATAAGCCAATGTTGCCACTTTAGCCTATCCTACGGGTTGCTTGCTGCGCCACTATTTCGCTGCTTATCATGCAGCAGCTCACACAGCTCTTCAAGTCCACCCAGAGGCATAGTTCACCTGCTGCACCCCTCACTCCATCTCAGGCCCTCTCACACCCATAATGTCCATCTTGAAGTATTTCCCTTCATAAGACACAACACACTGAGCACAATCAGGCTTACTCTCAGAAGCATCACTAAATAGGCCATGAATATTCCTTGAACCCCTCAGGCCCTTATTGCATTTGTGACCTGGGGCATAGATTGCCACCCTGTCCCTTGCAATGCCTAGACCACTAAGCTTCTGCCAGGCAAACACTCCCTCCCATGCCATACACAGATTAGCACCATTACCATCCCCTCATGTTCATTAAATCCATGAAGTTCATGACAAGTAAAGACATGACAGCCCCACATGCTGACTTATCTGCCTGTGGTAACATGGCCTCTTTAAAGGGGCGATGCTTTGAGAGCTACGTGATCGGGCTGGACCTTATACAGAGACTGCGTAGGAAGGTGAGCCAATTTGGAGCAAGGGATATATTATATAAATATGTTTATATAATATGTATATATAAATCATTTATTGTTAAAGCCACAATGAATCACCTTCGGCTTTACTACACTGGCAACGAGGAAAATCTATGTTAGTCATTGGGAGTTTGCAGTGCGCAGTTACGGGGGAGGAGAGTGATCATCGAAGCTAAGAAGGGACAGGTACAAACATCATAAAAATATATAGAAACAGACATAGAAAATGGAAGAAGGAGTAGGCCATTTGGCCCTTCAAACCTGCTTGATCATTCATTATGATAATTCAGTACCCTGTTCCTATGGGCCTTCTTCCCACAGCTCTTAATCCCTTTAACCCCAAGAGTTATGTCTAATTCATTCTTGAAATCACACAATGTTTTGGCCTCAACTACTTTCTGTGATAGTGAATTTCACAGATTCAACACTCTCTGGGTGAAGAAAGTTCTCCTCACCTCAGTCCTAAAAGGTTTACCACTTATCCTCAAACTATGACCCCTAGTTCTGGACTCCCCCACCATTGGGAACATTCTGAATCTACCCTGTCTAACCCTGTTAGAATTTTATTAGTTCCTATGAGATCCCCTCTCAGTCTTCTGAACTCCAATGAATATAATCCTAACCAACTTAGTCTCTCCTCATATGGCAGACTTGCCATCCCAGGACTCAGCCTGGTAAACCTTTGCCCTCTATAGCAAGAACATCCTTCCTCAGATAAGGACACCAAAACTGCACACAATACTCCAGGTATGGCACCTATACAATTGCAGTAAAACATCTCTATTCCTATACTCAAATCCTCTCGCTATGAAGGCCAACACACAATTTGCCTTCTTTACTGCCTGCAGTACCTGCGTGCTTACTTTCAGTGACTGATGCACGAGGACACCAAGGTCTCGCTGAGTAATCTGTCTTCCTATTATTGCTACCAAAGTCGATAACCTCACATTTAAACACATTATACTGCATCTGCCATGCATATGCTCACATTCTCAGCCTGTCCAAATCACACTGAAGTATCTTTGCATCCTCCTGACAGCTCACTCTCCCACCCAACTTTGGATCATCTGCAAATTTAGAGATAATACATTTAGTTCCCTCTTCCAAATCATTAATATATAATGTGAACAGTTGAGGTCCTAGCTCAGATTCTTGCATTACCTCACTAGTCACCGTCTGCCAATCAGAAAAAGACCCATTTATGCCAACTCTTTGGTTCCTATCTGCTAACCAGCTTTCTATCCATCTCAAGACATTACCTGCAATCCCATGCACCTTAACTTTACAAAGTGTCTGCAAAGTGAGACCTTGTCAAAAGCCTTATGAAAGTCAAAATAAACCACATCTACTGGTCCTCCTTAACTCTACTAATTACATCTTCAAAGAATTCCAATACCTTAAGCATTATTTCCCCTCAGTAAATCCATGCTGACTTTATCTGATTATACCACTGATTTACAAATGCTGAGTTATGAAATCCTTGATAATGGATAGCAACTTCCCTAATACTCATGTTAGGCTCACTGGTCTATAGTTCCCTGTTTTCTTTCTATCTCCCCTTTTGAATAGGTATCTGTAGGAATCATGCCAGAGTCCAAAGTATTTTGAAAAATGACCATCAATGGATCTGGTATTTCTGGGGCCAATTCCTCAAGTACTCTGAGATGTAGATTATCAGGTCCTGGAGAATTTTCAGCCTTCAATCCAATTAATTTCCACCAAAACTATTTCTCGACAAATATTGCTTTCCTTCAGCTTCTCACTGAAACTTGCAACATGCCTCCCTGGAATCTTGATTGAGGCCAAAGAAACACCTGTCTATCCCCCTTACAGTTGAATCCCTTATGACTATTGCATTTCTATGCCTTTTGGTGTGCAACAGAGCCAAACGTGGGGCTATGAATCTGGCTACTGCTTTTATCCTCTGATAGGCCATTCCCTTCAACACTATCCAAAATGGTATATTTGTCTTGCAGGGGAATAGCCACAGAAGTGCCTTTGCTGTGCCTGGTGGTCACCCGTTCCCTTCCTGCCTGTGGAGGCAGAGCCTGTGGAGGCAGAGCCTGTGGTGCTATCCATGATACCCTCTGCCTCACGGATGCTTCACAATGTCCTCAGATTCTGCTCCAGCTCTGAAACTTGGCTTCCAGGAGCTGCAGCTATCGATACTTCCTGAACACATGCTGATCCTGGGAACTGGAAATGTTCCTTGTCTCCCACATGGAGCGACAAGAGCAGACCGCGGCTTGGAGCTCTCCTACCATGGCTCATCTCTCTAAGTTCAATTAATCCTTTTAATATCAAACAATATCAACTAGGCCCTTCTTTTCCACTCTTTGTTTTATAGAATGTATTTCATACAAACAATGAATATTACATAGTACATATGTTTACTGTTTGGAATCTCATCGGCTTGTGTCATTTTCCAGCATGCGAAGGAAATTTTATGCAGGGCATTCTTAAAATAGTGGTGTACCTGGCTGACATCCTAATTACTTGAGCATCCCCTGAGGAGCACAGGGCAAACTTAGAAGAGGTCTTAAAAGGATTTTAAGAAGTGGGCGTCCATTGAAAATGACAGAAACGCACTTTCCAGGCCGATGAAGTTGCACACCTGGGTTTCAGGGTAGACATAAAAGGTCTACATCCTTTGGAAGATAAAATTAAAGGAAGTACCACAGCCTAAGAATGTAGCAGAGTTAAAATCATTCCGAGGCAGATTCTTACAAAATGTGTCTACAATTTTAGCCCCATTTCACCAGATTTTGATGAAGCATCAGCAATGGAAATGGGGAGAAGCACAAAAAGAGGCATTCAGAAAAAGTAAAGCAAGCCCTATAGTTGTCAACACTGCTTGTACATTTTGATCCAAACAAACCATTGGCAGTTACCAACAGTGCATCACCATATGGAATGGGAGCACAGCCCCACCCAAGCCATCTCATTGAAATGCCTCTGTGCCCTTTGCCAGGCATGGAGGGGTTTCCTGTATGGGCTGCTGATGCACACCCTTCACTTCCTTGTCCTTGCCCATCGCCTGGGAAACTTGTTTCTATCTGGCGCCGGAGGACCCTCTCTGAAGGAGTCCTCCCCCTTAACATGGGGAACTTGGGGTGGAGGGTGTTGCACACAACAGTTCCATACAACTGTAAACTGCATCGGACTCCCAAGGAACCTGCCCCTTTGCGGTCTTGTGGAGTCTGTGTACGTATAGGATGCTGTATACTGCATTCCACTTTTAGTTATTTTAAAAGCCTTTTGTTGCAGTTTTGTTTGCACTTCAGCCCCAATCTCCTGATCTACGGGCACCCGGTGCAGAGGCGGGGGGCGGGGATGGAGGAGGACCTCCTTGTGAACTTGCTCCTGGGACTGGCCAAACTTGCCATTGACGGGTCCAGGCATCAGGAGATCAGAGGGATCGTCCCACCTGACTGCCTGCCCCTCTACTATGGTTACATTTGTGGCACGGTGTCCCTGGAGAGGGAGCATGCGGTGTTCACCGGCACCATTGAGGCCTTCTGTGCACGTTGGGCACCTTGGACTGGGTGCCTTTTTGACCCTTTTAGTCACATTTTGGTTTAATGTTTTTAGTTTCATTTGCGATTTGTTTTTGTTTTGGGCAATTCCCCTTTAAAGGGCTGCCCCTTTTATTTTGTCCCTCAGTTTATTTAATTAAGTTTAATTTTTAAACTCAAAAGAGTTGGATCGGGCGCAGTCCTGTCCCCGCTTGGGTCCCAGCTATTCCTTCTTTTGGTCCTATTCCGGACCCCATCACAAGCATCAACTATTTTGGTGCTGCCTTCATGCTCTCTGCACCTGGAAAAATATATTGATTTTGCTTTCAACCCCTCTATCACCTTCACATGGTCCAGCTCTGACACTTCTCTTCCCTTCCTTGACCCCTTTGTCTCTGTTTCTGGTGATAGACTGTCCACCAGTTTCCATTAAAAGCCACCAACTCCCACAGTTACCTTGACTTCTTGTAAGAACTCCATTCTATTTTCTCAGTTCCTTTGCCTCCACCGCATTTGTTCTGATTATGCCACTTTCCATAATGGCGTTGCTGATATGTCTTTTTCCTTAATCATGGCTTTCCATTCACTGTGATTGATAGGGCACTCAACCATGTCCAATCCATCTCTTGGGCTACTGCTCTCACGCACTCCCTTCCCATCCAGAACCAGGATAGAGTCCCACTTGTCCTCACTTTTCACCCCACTAGCTTCCGCATTCAAAGGATCACTCTCCACCATTTCTGCCAACTCCAGCATGCTGCCACTACTCAACGTATCTTCCCCTCACTCCCCCAGTCAGCATTCTGCAGAGACCATTCCCTCCAGGACACCCTGGTCCACTCTTCCATCACACCCAACACATCAGCCCCCGCTCACGGCACCTTCCCATGCAATTGTAGAAGGTGCAACACCTGCCATTTTCCATCCTTCCTGCTCACCATCCCAGGGCCCAAACACTCTATACAAGTGAAGCAGCGCTTCACCAACACCTCCTTTAATCTGGTCTACTGCATTCGCTGTTTCCAATGTAGTTTACTCTGCATCAGGGAGACCAAATGCAGACTGGGTGACCACTTTGCAGAGCACATTCGGTCTGTCTGCAAGCAGGACCCAGACCTTCCTGTCTCTTGCCATTTCAACACACCATCCTGCTCTTCTGTCCACATGTCTGACCTGGGCCTGTTGCAATGTTCCAGTGAAGCCCAGTGCAAACTGGAGGAACAGCACCTCATCTTCGGGGCGGCATGGTAGCACAATGGTTAGCACCGCTGCCTCACAGCTCCTGGGTTCCTGGCTTGGATCACTGTCTGTGTGGAGTTTGCACATTCTCCCCATGTCTGTGTGGGTTTACTCCCAAGTGCTCCGGTTTCCTCCCACAGTCCAAAAATGTGTGGGTTAGGTTGATTTGCCATGCTAAATTGCCCATAGTGTCCTGGGATGTGTAGGTTAGAGGGATTAGTGAGGTAAATGTGTAGGGATAGGGCCTGGGGTGGGCTTGTTGTTGGTGCAGACTCAATGGGCTGAATGGCCTCCTTCTGCACTGTAGGGTTTCTATGATCTTCTGATTAGGTATGTTACAACCCCCCGGACTGAACATTGAGTTCAACAACTTCAGAGCATGAACTCTCTCCTCCACCTCCACTCCATTTCAATTCATCTTATTTGATTTGATTTATTTTCACCTCATTAATCCATTTTTATTACTTTATATTCTTTGTACTATTTTTAGTTTTATTTAATAAACAGTTCTGATGAAGGGTCATCCAGACTTGAAACATGAGCTCTATTCTTTCTCCACGGTAGCTGTCAGATCTACCGAGATTTTACAGCATTTTCCGATTTTATGTTAGAGTAGACTTGTGTATTACTGTCAGACGTATTATCAATAATAAATCGTTCATTGTTAAAGCAACAACGAGTCGCTTTCGTCTTTGCTACACTGCCCCGATGGACCTTGCTCAGAGCAGCCAGGAACCCCAGAATGGAGCAGGTCCCACTTTTCTTGAGCATGACCCAGAGATCCTGTTGCAGCAGGTGGAGATCCACAGGAACATCCTATTATTCTGAGGGCCGTGCTGCCTCCCAGTAACACAAGGCAATCTGGCTCAAGATAATTGAGGTAGTCAGTGCTGCAGGCCAGCAGTAGCAAATTGGATCCAGTGCCAAAGTGCTTCAATGAACTTCTGCACCACAGTAAGGTGAGTGAGTGGCAGTAAGATGTTCCTGTTACGTATGCAGCCTGATTATGTTGTATGCAGCATGGCTGGCCTCAGGTGGGCACAGGACAAATGATGCTCAGAAGTACTGAACAGTATGGATCCCTGGCCAAGGTGAATCAAATAATGTACATGTGAACAAAGGCCATTGAGGAAGAGACATTTGAGATATCTGGGGGCAGTTTCAAGGACCTTGCCTCAATGAGACTACACACCACCCTTTCCATCTTTTCAGGAGGAGAGACGCACAACAACAGGGAGCTGGCCAAGATCAGGAGGTGGGACCCCAAATCTGAGAAAGATCAAAGCTGTGGAGGAGAGGGCAATGCCCATAACACAGATTCTGCCATCAGAACATGTGGGTGATGGGGGATCCCCAACCACTCCCCGGTCCTCTCCTGGTGGCACAAGGACGTGGGGTTGATGGAACTGTGCAGGGAGCGGCATGCTGACAGTGAGGAGAGAGAGGGTATAGGCTTTGGATGTGGCATCTTGGGTATTAATGGCTCCTGGTTATGAAGGTGTTCAGCCTAGAAGGCATTGACTGGTGGCAAACCAAGTTTAGTCATAGCTTTGAAATAATATCAATGGGAATGGGATCATGTGCATGTCTCCATGTCATGACTATCTGGTGTTTCTCTCACCAAAGCTGTAGTCTCATCAACTGGAGAGTAATCTGACCTTGGACAAAGGGGAGGTAGACGAGAATGAGTGTGCACCAACATCATCTTCCAAAGCAGCAGGCATCAGCCCAGAGACGCGCACTCTGGTGGATTTCAGCACAAAAATAAAGTGGGGAGAACTGAATGAAGAACACAGCATCAGTGTGCGCAAGAAGGTGTAAGAGACAGAGGTGTCTGTGCACAGATTACCCCAAGAGAGGGGAGGGCTGTCACAGGGATGCTGCACAGGCCAGTGCAGCAGAACCTCAGGCATCTCCCTTTGGGACTAAGTATCTCGACCTGCAACACCAGATTAGTGGCTATCTGACTGAGTTCTCTGCGGCATTGTGAGCTCATGCACTCCAAATGGTGGAATCTGTTATGGTCATAACCTTTGGCGTGTCCTGGGTGGTGAGCACATAAGGAGCAGTCAGAAGAAAGTGGCCAAACATGGTGAGCCCCATGCAGCAGCACATCTAGTGCATGCAAGTGGTGCTAGATCTCCATGCAATGCCACTAGCTCTGCAGCAGCACTGGGAGAAGAGCTACTGTCACTGAATAGCACTCTCGGGAATGGCAAATCAGTCCTCAAGAGGATGGCAGCTGCATCCCAGCACCACACCACGTCAAGCCATCCGGACAGCATGCCAAGTGCTGAGCAATCAGAACAAGGACTTGAGGGATCCATGCATTTAAAGGAAATCTCACTCTCCTTGGATTCCTCGGTCCCTCAGCCAGGCATGCTACATGCTAGCCATGTCCAAGCAAGATGGTTGCCCCTGCAAAGATGTAATTAGTGCGGTTGCAGTGAAGGTCCCGGCAGATCCCTGTGCAATGAAGCCAACTGTCATAATCCTCACAGCCATATAGCTAGGGAAGTAAGCAACCTGCCTCCCATATGGGAGTTCCTGAGAGTGGAGGACATTGCTTTGGTTTGGGCACAAATTCAGGCACTGTGATGAATTTAGTTGTGTCAAGTAAGGCACTAGACATGTGTAAAGTGAATATGCAAATTATTAACTGTACAATATATTTGTAGAATTTTGGAAGTTTCCATGCAATGTAAAGTCTTTAATAGCTCACCTGACACCTGAGCACTGCCTCCACGTATTTCATCAATCCTCATGCATTTTAGATTGCAGGATCCTTCCAGTGCTCTTCCCTTGCTGAATGCAAGCACTTCCTTTACCTTCCAGGTCAGCCTTCAAACTCATGGTAGGGTCTCATCATGTGAAGCACAGTCATATCAGAAGGTCTCTGTCCACAATGGCGTCCTGCATGGAGTCCTCATTACATCTATGATAATGCCATCCACAAGTGAGTCACTTTCAAGGCCAATGGGAGTGCAGGTTACCATGCAGATGTTTATAAAGCTCAGCTATCGACTCGAAGACAGACATAGCCTTCTCTGACATCGGGAAAAATATATAAAAGTCTGAGGTCACGTACCAACTGACTCAAGAACAGTTTCTTCCTGCTGCCGTCAGACTTTTGAATGGACCTACCTTATATTAAGTTGATCTTTCTCTACACCCTAGGTATAACTGTAACACTACATTCTGCACCCTCTCCTTTCCTTCTCTATGTACAGTATGTTTTGTCTGTATAGCCCGCAAGAAACAATACTCTTCACTGTATACGAATACATATGACAATAATAAATCAAATCAAATCTCCCCCTTTTATAATGGAAAACCTGAAGTTGGTGGAGGTGAGTATGCAATTTGCAATTGAGGCCTTCCCATCCCACAAAAGACTACACAAAAATGGTGCAGGGTCAGGAAGGCAGAAGAAGATCATTTTTCCAGTGAAAAAGTTCGGAGGTTTAGCATTTTGCACCTGATTGCCACCTCAATGACAAGACAAAAATCCAACCCTTGGATCCCATACTGATAGCTGACGGTGGGAGCCATGCCACAACTGGCCTAGAGAGGGGAACAATTGAGCTAGTGCTCCCATCCTCAGTCACTACATAGTGATTTATACTGGAAAGTGAATGTGACTTGATGAACAGGACCAATGACCTGAGACATTAATATTATTTCTCTCTCTGCACGTATCTGCTGAGTGTTTCTAGCATTTGCTTAGCCACAATACTGGCCCACATTTGGAGCTTGACTAACATCACCATCTAGGCTGATGCACATGGAGCAAGCACTCAGGGCAGCTCCAATGGAGCCTCCATTGGAACTGCCCTTTTGCCATGAGCCAGGAAAAGGGGAGAAAGTTAGATTGTTGCAGCTTTGTGGAGAAGAGGCTGAATGTGGTTATATTTCATTAACAACACAGCATTGAAAACATTGAAAATGTGTTTCCAACCATTTGTCGAATTTTTGTACTTGGCTGTGATAAGACTGGATAGTTCCTGAAAGCGGGTATGGGGAATCACAATGCAGTTCAGTGCTAGACAACAACTTACATTATATAGCATCTTTATAGGGAGTACAGGTGTGTCATGGAGCAAAATTTGACAACAAGCCATATAAGGTAATATTAGGGCAGATGACCATAGCTTGGTCAAAGGGATAGGCTTTAAGTATCTGTCAAAGGGGCTTCAAAATATCTGGAACTAAAAGATTGACGAATCAGAGTAGATTAATTTAGAGCAAAGTCATAAAATACCTGGAGTATATCTGTCAAAGGTATCTGTTTGCATGGAGACACATATCATCGCTGTTAGAGTATTTAGACGTGCATTTCTGAATATTCTGTATTAAAATCATATACCTTAATCAATGGCACAATGCTCTAAGGCATAATGGGACATAGTCAAGTAAAAAGACCCACATTCTTTGGAACAATACAGCTACTGAGTGCAGCTCTTATCAGTGTGGATCCAGACAGTCCAAACAATCCCAGACAAGTTAATGAATAGGGCAGGCAAGTTAATGAATAGGGCATACAGTTTCCCGATAAGGAATTGCTAGGAGACTATGAGAAAGGCTTTCAAAATCCATGAACCCAAGTAATTCCATGTTGTCAGAGAGTAAATGTTCTTGGCCATGGTAAATAATCCATCCTAATAATGATCGACTCACACACGGCCAAGATGAGCAGAGTGGCAGCCAAATGATTTTTGAAAATAGTATAATTGTAATACTGAGAGTGATATACTTTTAGAGTGACTTTGGATCACCACCAAAATCACCCTCGCTGCATTGAATCAGGCCTGGGAAATAAAGGAACATCTTTAACCAGAATACTGTGTCCACGAGTCTTTATGTTAGCTGAGAAAGCCAGCTTAATGCTTAGTCTCTGAAGAAAAGTTCCAACATATTGGCGCTGCGAGCAGGACCATTCGCTGGAATTCTAGCAGCAGGATACGTTTTCCTATCTGGGTGAGTATAGTTTTGTTTACCACCCAGTAGTTAGAGGAATTACATGTCAGGCTGAGTGACCCAAACAAGAATAGGGGGCTGCGGACACAACATTGCTGGGGAAATATTGTGAATTAATTGGCAAGATGCAAAAAAATTGATTGGAGAAAACCTGAAGTTGAGCTGATAATTTGAGTAGTTTTTTGTATTTCACTGTGTTTGCGTGATCTTTTTGCTGTTGAATGTAGGTGGTTGTTGCAGTAGATTGAGAACAGGAGTTGTTAAAGCCATTGTTGTCATGTAGGGCTGAGGAAGTGCTAAATATGTTAAAATTTAAGTTTAAATGTTCTTGAATTTACTCCTGTTTTTGGGTTTGCTTACAGTTTGGAAGAAAGAAGAATGAAGGTTACTGTCTTAATCAATTTTCCTTATTTTATGAAAGAAAAATGCTGTGGAATGAAAGATTGGAAGCTTCCATTTGCATGTGTGTGTGTGTTTAATAAAATACTTTTGTGGATGTTTTTGTTATGTTGTTTGCTTTAATGTTTTAGTGTTTTTCAATAACTGTGATTTTATAATAGTGGGTTTGGTATAGAGTTTAAAATCAAACAGGAATTGTATTGGATTAAGGTGTAAATTGAAATAAGTTAAGCTTTTGAAATTCCTTAATCTTGAGTATAATCGATGGCCACGGTTGTTCTCAAGAGACATAGGAAATGCAAACATAAATAATATATATATATGTGTGTGGGAAGTTACTTTGTTGGAAAGTAAATTGAAATTTTAAATTCAAAGTATATAAATTGGAGTTTGAAATAACCAATTTGAACTTTGAATAATCCTGGGTTCAAATTGTGGTAAGAAAGGATTTAAAGCTTGGAGGAAGCCATGTGCTCTTTCCTTTGTCTTGGTCTGAAGAAATTGTGACAGCATATTTGTTTTATCTCTTGTGTTTTTAACTGGCAGAGATTTCACTATCTTCTGTTCCTAATTTGATAATTAAGAATTCATATACATTGGAGATTATGAGTTTTATTTCTATTTTTTAATTTGACAGAGATTTTGAGCTCTATCATTTTAAGAAGCTGGAAGTGGAAAGTAACTTGTTTAAAGTTTATGAACTGTGGCTATTCCTATATTGCGTGCTAAGTTCCGCTTGGGGTCTGTAGGAAAATTAACCGTTTCAGCAAGTAGTTAATTTAATTTTAATCCGCTCTGGAAGTCTGTGTTAGTTTATAATGGCAAATTTTAAGCATAGGCTGGAGGGATGAGGAGTAAGTGTGAAATGTGATAAGTCTTAATTTGGTAGGGTTCATTAGAATTTGGGATATTTGAAATGATTACGACAGATCTTGTTTTGGATTGATCTTGGATCAAAACATCTTGTCATGTTCAAAGATATATTCCTGATACAATTAACAACGAAAAGATAATTCTGGAATTATCTGAGAAAAGAATTAGTCCTGGGTTCTGAATGCTTGCTAGATTTTTTTAAAATAGTGATGATGTAATGATGTTTGATTTGAGAATTTTACTCCATCCCTTTTGAAAGTAGCAGAGAATTAACCCATTCTGTCCCGAGCAGGATGGCTCTTCGTGTTTTTGATTTTCAGGTAACTGCAAATAAAGCAAGATTTGCAACAGCTTCAAGACATTCAAGAATTTATTTGTAGATTTTCATCATAGCAGGAATTATCAGCCTGAATCAAAATCTCGCAAAAGGGGGAGGGCATCTAGTGAGGAGTTACAAAAGATAAAATGGGTGGGGGAGTGTGAGGCTACACTCACCACTATTGAACAACTTTTAGCAACAGCACCGGCCTTGGGGCTGTCCGACAATGATGCGAATGATTACACTGCCAGAGTGACCCAACAGCATTCTAGTTGGACTGTGTGGTGTGGGTATTCAAAGTTAATGAACCAATCACAAGACTGGGAGAAGTAATTCCAAACACAGAGCACACCCTGTTGCAAATTTTGAATATGGGAAGGTTGAAAACTATATCAGATGCAAAGCGGCCTCAATGGGAAAGCCTGTTCCTATCACTAAAACTGGCAGATTACTATAGTTAGGGATAAAGGAAATAACCCAGTAGGATAGATGAACATTGAAGGAAAGGAACAGGCATGTGATGTACAGATGAGATGTGGGGAAGTGAACAGGGTAATAGAAGAGACATTATAGGGGAGTTGATAGTTGAACAGAGTAGGCCAGAATTAAAGAAGGGATTCATTTGATGGATAATGAGAATGACAATGGTGATGAAAAAGAGTCATTTAAAGGGATTCTAAGAGGGAAAAAAGTAATAAAAACATAGTTTAGGTGGTAGCTATGGATGAAGGGATAAAGTTTTTTCAAAAGAAGAGATAAAATAGACAGTAATGGACATTTGAAAGCCCATAACACTGTTTTCTGAATTTGGGATAATTCTGACATAAGAAAATGTGTTGTAAGCAAGCTATCTTAATAAACCTTAATTAATTTAAGACAATCAAAATAAGTTACTGCCTGGAATCAAATAGAAAGGTTTGATTTCGGTTTTAAAGATGTTATGAAGCAAACTGAATAGAATTAAGTAATTGAGAAGATAGAGATCAGAATTTAAACAGCAAAAGGGAACTGGAATATTGAGTCCAATTCAATTAATTGGAATATTTTGATTTGGCACTGATGCATATTCTAGTGAAAGGAAAGTATAAATGGGCCTGCAGAATTAAAAGGGGAAGCCAACCATGACCTATGGGGCCTTGGGAAAACTCTCCAAGTGTCATGCTGACATCACCAGTAAAAGGAAAAGGGCCTTCACTCGCTCCCCAAAGCTGGTTTACTTCTGAGACCACTTACAAAGGCAGGCTCCAACCCTTTGACTACAGAAGCCATTGCAGCTGCTAAACTTTCACCTTGTTTGAGAATAAACCTTGACTGCTGGGTTATTTTTAAAATTAATCACTCACAAATTAAAAGGGGGCTAAACATAAGAACATAAGAGCTAGGAGCAGGAGTAGGCCATTTGGCCCCTTGAGCCTGCTCCGCCAGTCAATAAGATCATGGCTGATCTTTTCATGGACTCAGCTCCACTTACCTGCCTGCTCACCATAACCCTTAATTCCTTTACTGATAAAAAAACCTATCTTTCTTTGCCTTAAAAACATTCAACGATGTAGGCCACATTTGGTTAGGCTGCATTTGGAGCATTGTGTGCAGTTCTGGTCACCACATTATCAGAAGGACTTGGAAGCTTTGGAGAGAGTGCAAAGAAAGTTCACTAGGATGTTGCCTGGTCTCAAGGGTGTTGGCTATGAGGAAATGTTGAATAAACTAGGATTGTTTTCACTGGAAAGACGGATCCTGAGAGGAGACGTTATGGAGGTCTATAAAATTATGAGAGGTATTGGTAAGGTAGATAGTCAGAGGCTTTTTCCAAGAGTGGAAGTGTCAATTACAAGGGGGCACAGGTTCAAGGTGAGTAAAGGCAGAAGGTAATTTTTAGTTGGGGCATCATGATTGGCACAGGCTTGGAGAGGCGAAGAGCCTATTCCTGTGCTGTACGCTTCTTTGTTCTTTGTTCTTAACCTCAACTGCTTCACTGGGCAGGGAATTCCACAGATTCACAACCCTTTGGGTGAAGAAATTCCTCTTCAACTCAGTCCTAAATCTGCTCCCCCTTATTTTGCCCCCTAGTCCTAGTTTCACCTCCCAATGGAAACAACCTCCCTGCTTCTATCTTATCTATTCCCGTCAGAATTTTATATGCTTCTATAAGATCTCTCCTCATTCTTCTGAATTCCAATAAGTATAATCCCAGTCTACTCAGTCTCTTCTCATAAGCCAACCCTCTCAACTCAGGGATCAATCGCGTGACTCTCCTCTGCACCTCCTCCAGTGCCAGTATATCCTTTCTCAAATAAGGAGACCAAAACTGTACACAGTGCTCTAGGTGTGGCCTCACCAGCATCTTATACAGCCACAACATAACCTCGCTGTTTTTAAACTCCATCCCTCTAGCAATAAAGGACAAAATTCCATTTGCCTTCTTAATTACCTGCTGCACCTGCAAACCTACTTTTTGCGATTCATGCACAAGGACACCCAGGTCCCTCTGCACAGCAGCATGCTGCAATTTTTTACCATTTAAATAATAGTCCATTTTGCTGTTATTCCTACCAAAATGGATGACCTCACATTTACCAAAATTGTACTCCATCTGCCAGATCCTTGCCCACTCACTTAAACTATATCCCTTTGCAGACTTTCAGTGTCCTCTGCACACTTTGCTCCACCACTCATCTTAGTATCATCTGCGAACTTTGACACACTACACTCGGTCCCCAACTCCAAATTATCTATGTATATTGTAAACAATTGCGGCCCCAACACTGATCCCTGAGGCAAACCACTAGTCACTGATCGCCAACCAGAAAAACACCCATTTACCCCCACTCTTTGCTTTCTGTTAGTTAACCAATCCTGTATCCATCCTAATATATTACGCATAATGCCATGCATCTTTATCTTATGCAGCAGCCTTTTGTGCGGCACCTTGTCAAATTATTTCTGCAAATCCAGATACACCACATCCACCGGTTCCCCGTTGTCCACCGCGCTCATAATGTTCTCAAAGAATTCCAGTAACTTAGTTAAACATGACCTGCCTTTCATAAACTCATGCTGTGTCTTCCCAATGGGAATTTCTATCCAGATGTCTCACTATTTCTTCTTTGATGATAGATTCAAGCATTTTCCCCACTACAGAAGTTAAGCTAACCGGCCTATAGTTAGTAACTGGCCTTTTGTATACCTCCTTTTTTAAACAGTGACGTCACATTTGCTGTTTTCCAATCTGCTGGAACTGCCCCAGAGTCCAGCAAATTTTGGTAAATTACCACGAGTGCATTTGCTATTTCCCCCGCCATCGCTTTTAATACCCTCTGGTGCATTCCATCAGGGCCAGGAGACTTGTCTACCTTTAGCCCCATTAGCTTGCCCAACACTGCTTCTTAAGTGATAATGATCGTTTCTGGGTCCTACCTGCCATAGCCTTCTTGTCATCAATTTTGGCATGTTATTTGTGTCTTCCACTCTGAAAACCAACACAAAATACCTGTTCAATGTCTCAGCTATTTCCTCATTTCCCGTTATTAAATCCCCCTTATCATCCTCTAAAGGACCAATGTTTACCTTAGCCTCTCTTTTTCGTTTTATATATTTGTAGAAACTTTTGCTATCCTTTTTTATATTATAAAATTTGTATTATATAAACACATGTACTAACATGCAACATCTTAGCTCATGGACCACTTTAAGGAAATGCCTTTTATCATTGCAACACAAGCAGAAGTTTCCCAACATCTGCATGCTGCAGTAGAAGCTTAGCCTGAAGTCATGCAAGCTGAGCTTGCTGCCACCATAGCTGCTACTGCCAATGTGTGAACGAGTTTCAATCCATCAGTCACATTGGTCCAGAAAACTGTCATCTTATCATTGCTAGGATTGCTGAGGCATTGTCCAGGACAGGGACAGTTGTATGGTGGATTATGAACCATCCAATGCCCTTATTGTTGTCTGTCAGCCACCCAACCCAGACTGCTGCTGCCCATGCAGTGACGATACAGACCAAAGTTGGGCCTGTTAGAACCAAAGCTGGTAGAGGTCATCCAGTAAGGCCATGTGAGGTTTTCTGCCCTGAAAGGCTTCCAGCAGCCTTACAACAGCCAATGGGGGAGTATTGTGCACGAGGGTGGGCAAAAGCCCCCACAAGACAGGCACTAAGGGAATGCACAAGGCTGAATAGTTGACTTTTGTATGGGATCAGGTATGATTTGATTTATAATGTTGGTTTAGAAAATTTGTTCTGTGGTGACTTTTATGTCAGCATTGTGGCTAAGAGAATTCTGTGATGGTCAGTAACAGATGGAAGGTAAGGTGTGGAACTGTTGATGAAAGGGGAATTGAAATTGCATTTATACAGCAATCAGATGAGTTGAATATATTGAGCCTGGCCAGAACAGGGATGTGATGTTTGTTGCCTTCTCCTCCCTCCTCTTTCTCTTCCTCTTCCAAATCTCAGCTACTTACTGCATACCTGGTGGCAATGTGCCCTCATGATGGTGAGGTTAGTAACATGCGATGGACCATAACGAATTATAACATGCTCTGGTGAGTACTCCTCCAGAGTATTTCAGGCAGAGGTAGTGTTGATAAACATTCTCAATAGTCTGCTAAATTACATTTCACATGGCTTGAGATATATGCATACTGTCCACGTGTGCATAGAGTCACCAGCGAGATAGTCAGTGGATGGCCCTTGTCACCCAGTAGCCACCATTTGGTTTGTCATGGTGGCTGAAATACTGATGGTAAAGTTGACTGCTACAGAATGAAAGCATCATGACTACTGTCCAGGTACCAGGCATTGACCTGCAGGATGCACTGAGCATAGTCAGTTACAAATTGGAGAATGAAGGAATAGAATTTCTGCTGGTTGCAAAACATCTCAGAGTTTCCATGAGGTGCCTGCAAAGCGGCGTGTGCGCAGTCAATGGCACCCTGTACCATTGGGAATCCTGCAAACCTGGTGAAATTGTGTACTCTATTACACTGGGTATCTGTTGTTCGATATATTAACCATCTGAACCCCTCGATTGGATTCCAGTCTGTAACTCACTCCCGGATATCTGTTATTCTAGATATAAGCCACCCCAAACCACTCGATTAGATTCCAGTCTGTAACTGCTATTCTGTTTAATCAAATATACAATGTTTTTTTATGATGAAATAACCTTATTGACATATATATATATATATACATATATATAGTCCTCTTTGAAAAAGTTGGTTAACTTTCCTGCCTATTTCATTTGTTACCACATGGGGGCAGGCTCTGCTTGAGGACTGTGAACGATTTAAGAACCTAGCTATCCATCGAGGTACAGCAGTACAATAATCAATAATAATTTTTACTGCATTGATTTATTTTACAAACAAATATTAATCTTAGAGGCTGAGTGCACTTTATCGCTTCGGTTGCCCTCATTTTTTTCTCTGCTATATTGAAAGATTTGCCACAGATTAGTGATTTAATTGGCTTGAGCAAACTTATCTTTGCAACTGATGTTTTTTTAAATTAAACTTTGCAAACTTCAATGGGGAGGGGAAGTTTTAAAATATTAAGGTAATAGCTACTTTAAATTGTAAAAGGTGGTGAAATAGGTACAATGCAGCACATTGCCCCTTCACCTTTCTCTCTAAAGGTGAAGGGGCAATTTTAACCTAACCCACCCACTGGGAAACTGATGAAATCAGACACAAGGACAGCACACTGGTTAGCACTGCCGTCTCACAGAGCCAGGGACCTGGGTTCAATTCCGGCCTCGGGTGACTGTCGGGTGTGGAATTTGCATGTTCTCTCCGTGTCTGTGTGTGTTTCCTCTGGGTGCTCTGGTTTTCTCCCACAGTCCATAGATGTGCAGGTTAGGTGGATTAGCCATGGTAAATTGCCCCTTTGTGTCAGGCAGGATAAATATGCGGGGCTAGGAGGATAGGACCTGGGTGGGAAAGTAGTTGGTGCAGGCTTGATGGGCCAAATGGTCTCCTCCTGCACTGTAGGGTTTCTATGATTCTATGATTAACTTCAATGGAGAGTGACATTGGGCAGGGTGCAAAACTACCTTTGGGTTTGATTCCAATTGCCCCCAACGATTGTCTGCTTTATGTGAAAAGTAGCTGATCTATTTAGAGTCAGTGTATGATAGCATTTTTACTGATGTTTGCTACATACTTTCTTGCGTTTTAAGTGCTAACCAACAAAAGGCATAACATCCATGTCAAAATCACCCTGTGCGAATTATACTGTGCAACAATGACTCTAATTGATGATAAAAAGTTTGAGACACCGCCTCTTGTGCGTCAAATGGAGCTTTTCTCAGCTGTGATTGTAAAGTTTTTAGTTTACCCTGGACTTAGATTCTACGGCAGCTTTAACGCAGTAAAATATCACCAAAATGTTTTCTTTTTACACAAGGAGAGCAGAATATGAGCTCCCAAGGAAAGCCCTGAATGGTGTCGGGTGGAGAAGTTGTTGGAGAAATAGGTTCCGAAGCGGCTTTTCAATTTGGGGCCTGCTCCAGCCCAGGCAAAGCAGCTTGGACAGAGGCTACAGGAAGATGAAAAGGATGTGATGAGGGAGCGGACAACAGCCATGGGTACATTTGGAGGCAATTCAGCAATTCCCCCATCCCCTCCTCTTGATCCATGACTGAACCCCATTCAGCTTCATATCCCTGCTACCCTCAGCTGACAAAATTCTATTTAAACCAGAGTCGTACAGGTGCTGTGTGCGTGTTTGGACTGGAGGAGGTTACAGGAGGAACGTGGGGCGATTCTATGGGTTGGGGGGGGGAGATCTTTGGCACTGGTTTTAAATGACTTATATCAAAGTTGACTTATATCACTTTAGCTTGTTTTTGATTTTTTTTAAAACTGAGTGTGGTGATGTTTAATTTGGTATGCAAAACGTTGTTCAGTTATTGCAAGGTCATCTTTTTTTTGTCTTTCCAGACGCTATTAGGCATAACACGTCATCGCTGACTGTAGCTGTCAGAGATGTCAAATTTTATTAAAAGTGGAAGAACTCATTAAAACTTTCAAGGACAACCACAGCTCCGTGAAAGGGAAAAGGAATGCAGACTGAACAGAATACTTATACCGGAGCTGAAAGGTGGAGCATAATTTAAAACATTATTGTATCGTTTTTTTCAATATGCTGTATTTCTGTCTGGCAAGATCACCACAGTAAGAGTTTTAACAACACCAGGTTAAAGTCCAACAGGTTTATTTGGTAGCAAATGCCATTAGCTTTCGGAGCGCTGCTCCTTTGTCAGATGGAGTGGATATCTGCTCTCAAACAGGGCATACAGAGACACAAAATCAAGTTACAGAATACTGATTAGAATGCGAATCTCTACAACCAACCAGGTCTTAAAGATACAGACAATGTGAGTGGAAGGAGCATTAAGCACAGGTTAAAGAGATGTGTATTGTCTCCAGACAGGACAGCCAGTGAGATTGATTGCCACAGTTATAGAATCATGGAGGTTACAGCTTGGAAACAGGCCCTTCGGCCCAACTTGTCCATGCTGCCCACTTTTTTACCACTAAGCTAGTCCCAATTGCTAGCATTGGCCCATATCCCTCTATACCCACCTTACCCATGTAACTGTCCAAATGCTTTTCAAAGGACAAAATTATATCTGCCTCAGGAAGTGTTTGTTGATACCTCATATTATTGCAACATATATATATATATATATGTAGGTTACAAAATATATTTCAAATACACTATTGGAGACAGATAAATGTATATCCTGCCCTGTGTTAGATCTCCGATGGAATTCACCTCAACACATTTGGTTCCTTAATAATTCGACGCCAGGACAGAGCTTTCGCCCCACTCCTCCAAAACGCACTTTCCCTTTTTACAAAATGAAAATCACCTCCAAAGTAAATAAATCGCAAACCGAGTTCTGAAGAAGTCAGACTGGAATCAAAAAGTTAACTCAAAACATCAACTCTCTCTCGCCCACAGATGCTGCCAAACCTGTTGAGTTTTTCCAGCATTTTCTGTTTTTAAATTCAGATTTCCAGCATTTACAGTATTTTGCTTTTGTTTAAATCATCAACCTAACCTGGGAAGCTTTCATTCTCCCTGGGAACTAAGTTAACTGTTTGTGGAGTGCACTCACACACTGTGTCACAGGGACACAAAAACCTGCCCGCAAACTTCATGGTGCTCCACTCCTTTGAGAATGGTTCCGGGGATGAGGAATTTCAGTTGTGTAAATAGATTGGAGAAACTGGGGCTGTCTCCTGAGAGAAGAGAAAGTTGAGAGGCGATTTGATAGAGGTGTTCAAAATTATGAGGGGTCTGGAGAGAGCACATAGAGAGAAACTGTTTCCAATGGGGAAGGGTTCATGGGCATCAGTGAACAGCGATTTAATGTGACCGGCAAAAGAAGTGATGGCGATATGAGGACAATTGTTTTTCTATGCAGCGAGTGGTTTGGATTGGAATGCACCATCTCAAGTGTGATGGAGGCAGATTCAACTGAAACCTTCAGAAGAGAATTGGATAATTAGCTGAAGAGAAAATAAATCTCAGGGCTACAGGAGAAAGGTGAGGAAGAGTGGAATTAAGTGAGCAACTCTTGCAGAGAGCCAATGCAAACGTGAATGGCCTCATTCGGTGCTGTAACCATTCCACCTCATGCATAAGGAAAGATTGTCGCTCAAGACCGAAGCACCACGATGAGAAGGAAAATTTATTTGTAACAAAATAACATGAAACTAGGATGCTAAGGCTGCAAATAGAAAGGCCAGGATGTTGCTGAATGTGAACATTTAAGAGACATTATTACTTGTAGTTTGATTATTTGTGACAGCAGATTATGTTCATTTCCAGCACCAGCACCACTGGAACTTGCTGTCCTTCAAGTCACCTGCATAGGAATGGTTTAATTTTTGGATAACTACCCACTAAATTTGACTTTTAATTCTCCCAACATGTTTCTGTTGGAATTTTCTTTGGGAACTTGTATTAATTATTATTAGTTTTTCATGGTTGTGGAACAAAGAAGGTGAGGAAAACCTATTGATATCCTCACAGAAAAAAATGCCCTTTACCTTTTGAACATGTAGTGTAAAATATGTATTTGGGGATCAGTGACTGTAGTGGAGATATCTATGATACAGTTGTTAATTTATCCACAGATTATTTTGCAAACCCTTCAAGTCCATGGTACGCACCTTCAACATCAGTGGATTCTAGGTGAGTGTATATAATCAGTTGCCTATTTTTATGTTGAACTATTAAAGTTATAATCATTACTTTTGTGCCACAACATACAGTGCATGGACCATCACTTCTGCAACAGGCAGAAAGCAAAAACAAAGTTATACCACACCATGAAAATGAAATGAACACAGTGGATCATAATAACATAAGAACTTGGGGCAGGAGTAGGCCATCTGGCCCCTCGAGGCTGCTCCACCACTCAATAAGATCATGGCTGATTTTTTTGTGGACTCAGCTCCACTTTATCTGCCCACTCACCATAACCTGTAATTCCTTTACTGTTCACAACTTTATCTATCCTTGCCTTAAAACATTCAATGAGGTAGCCTCAACTGCTTCACTGGGCCTGGAACTCCACAGATTCACAACCCTTTGGGTGAAGAAGTTCCTCCTCAACTCGGTCCTAAATCTGCTCCCCCTTATTTTGAGGCTATGCCCCCTCGTTCTAGTTTCACCCGCCAGTGGAAACAACCTCCCAGCTTCTATCTTATCTATTCCCTTCATAATCTTATATGTTTCTATAAGATCTCCCCTCATTCTTCTAAATTCCAATGAGTATAGTCCCAGTATACACAGTCTGTCCTATAAGCCAACCCTCTCAACTCCAGAATCAACCTAGTGAATTTCCTCTGCACCCCCCACAGTGCCAGTATATTCTTTCTCAAGTAAGACCAAAACTTCTGAGTCAGAAGGTTATGACTTCAAGCCTTACACCAGAGATTTGAGTATATAACCTAACCCAACAGTTCAGTGCAGTACAGAGACAGTGGTGCCATTTTTCAATTTAGACTTTTGCCTGTTCAAGTGGTTGCAAGAAATACCATAGTACTATTTTAAGATCAAGGTATTCTCTCAGGGGCTCTGGCCTATATTTCTCCCTCATCCAAATGCACCTAAACAATGTACATCCCTGGTTGTGTACATTACTGCAAATAGTGGACTTTGATGTGCACAAAACAGCTGTAGCTATTGTCTTCAAAGCGACAGTGACTACCTTTCAAAATACTTAATTGGCTATGAGGATGTGAAAGGGGTCAAACAGATTTAAGTTTTTTCTTTCGTTTTCTTTATTATGTTATCTAGCAATGAGGAGTTTACTTCTGAGAGATCATAAGGCAGTGCATTAATGTTGGGGATCAGATGACCATTATAAACCATTGACACTGTTTGTAAATCATCTCAAATTGCAGCCATATCTCATTCCTAGGTATCCCATAACAGTTATTAGACAAAAACAGTGGGTATCATTTTTGAGCTGTCTTATTGGCAGATAGTAATCTCATGACTGTCTAAGAATCTCATTGGCCTAAAGGAAACATGGCACCACTCCCACTGCCAATGTTGCTTTCCAGCAAACTCATTAACCATGTTTTGATTGACACAAAGCTCCGGTTCAATGTCATCAGGCAAGGCTGGGCTAGGTAAGGGGTTGCCCTTGAATGACAACAAGTTGCACAAATGGTCACAAGCCTGACATCCTGTAGCTATTAGACCTGTACCCATAATGAAAGTCAATATTATAAGTCTTGCTTCCCTCGGTGATGAAACCTATCATGTCACCCCCTCTTCACCCACTCACCCCTGCATGTCAGACATTTGAGTGTTTGTGGGGAAGTTGTTGCTTCTGGTGCTTGACAATGCGCCTACTAATTTAACCCCCATCCCTCTCCCACCAGTTCCCACACAGTGGGCAGAACATGTGTTGGAGGGCTGCTCCACGGTTCGTTTTGATAAGCAGGGAGAACATAATGAGACAAAGTGGTGGCGGCAACAAGGGTCAGTCAGTGCTGTGAGATGGACATAGTGACAAGTCCGAAGTTGAAGAGGTACCGCACAAAGAAGCAGCCAGTGCTGGATTTAGACATGGTGAGGCCCTAAGCTATATAAAGCTTGGAGGCCCCTTGTTAAAAAGTTACACCAAAAGGTCTCACAAAGGTGCGTGCCAAAACAGGACCTTGGGTCGCCACAAAAAAATTGAAAACATAATTATGCCTTTTAATTATTTAATAGCAAGGTATTTAAAGTGAAAAATACAAATTATTTTCAAATGAATGCATTTACTGATTACATATTTATCATTTGGCTGGCTTGATCTCTCATAGATTTTGGTAATTTTTTGAGTTGCTCTTCAAGCTGGTGCTTTCTTTTTCTTTTTTGGTATCCGCTCTTAAATGTTCTCTTCATTGTAGACCTTCTGAAATTTTGTGAGGCCCCTGCAGATTGTGAGGCCCTAAGCTGTAGCTTGTTCAGCTTATGCCTAAATCCGGCACTGGAAGCAGCTCTCAGGTTCCAACCGACCAGCTAATCTGCTGAAGATAAATCAGTTCCCTCTCCATAAACCCTCTGAACCCCTGGAGTAGACATGCGCCGGCAGTTCATTCTTGGGTACCTATTCGCTTTAGGAACCCCGGTTAGATTCCAACCTGTAGCTCATTCCCGGGAGTCCGTTATTCTACACATCAACTACTTGGATCTCACCACTAGATGTTAGTGTGTAACTCATTCCCAGGAATCCATCATTCTATACCTTAGCCAGTTAAACAGGTCATTATAGATGTAATGAAGCTTTTATCCGTTTCCGGGCTGTAACTTGCAGGTATTCTATATATCTTTGTAGTCTCCTCCCAGTCACTCATTATGTGCCGCAGATAAATCATCAGAACCTGGCTAAGAGGTTCTTGCAGTCAATCTCGGGCAGGAAAAGGCCACACACACACACCAAAGTCAAATTGGATTTTAGGAAGTTTGGAGGCCGCGACAGAGCGTCTCCTATGTATTGGAAATGAAGGCGGAGGGGGTGAGGAGAAGAGGGGAAAAATCTGGCAGAATATTCCGTCTAATTAATGAAAAGAAAATATTTGTGTGATCCGCTTAATTCGGTGCCAATTCGGTCATCGCCGGTGCAAATTGGGAATAGATCTAGTCTCTTAACCTCTTGTTATTGAACAGAGTTCAGTAAAAGGATCAGTTTCCTCTCCAGGGTTTATGGGGACCTTCCTGGCTCATTCTGAACGCTTGGCCATGCCTCTTGTCGCAACTCCCACTGTGCTGGGTATCTGAGTGAGGCTCGGTTTGCCGGAGTGCGGGCAAATCGCAGGGGGGTTGGATAAGTTTGCAGTTAATGGCAGGACATGGCATCGTGTGCTTACTGTACACATTATATCTTTCTGTATCTTAACTGCACTCGGCGAGGTTTGTGCAATCCTCCAGTTTACAACTGGGCTCGGTTCTGAATTCACCTTTCTCCATAAAAATAATTGACACTCGACGGTGTAAATAGAGAAGTTGGAGTGGGGGGGGGGAGTGTAAACGGGTCGGTGCCCGAGAGGCCGGTTACAGACAGTGTGCTGAGTGCGACCATTCGACTATCAAGGCCGGAGCTGCGTTGGTCATTGTGGAAGGGATGGGGAGGGGAGAGGGGGAGAAATTCCAACTTTAACTTGTGAATTCGTTCGTTGCTCTGACTCTCCTGATTCTCCAGCTCTCTGAGCCGCACCAACACCACCCCAAGCCCTCATTACAGTGCAATCTGACCGGTTTCCGCGCCAATATCCTGGCAGAGTTTTATAGTTAAGTGATTGGCGTGAAACATTTGGCCAGTTTTCTTTGTTCTTGGCCGCTCCCCCTTGGGAGCTGATCCTTGTCTGTGTAGGTGAGCAATAACAGTGATGCCTGATCTCTGGCCTGGCGTCCAGTCATTTATAATAACCAAGACCTATTGGAACTGCTAACTCTGGGTGGGAGCTTTGCCGTTTGATTTGTGCTCGGACTGAAATAAGCCGACATCTCAATTTGTAAACGGGCAGAATTCGGCCAGGCTTTAGAAAGTCCTCTCTCTCTCTCTCTATTGGAAACATCCCCAAGTCGCTGCACATCTTTGTCCGCATCACATTGGAGTCGGCGAACTTGCCGTCCAGTCTGAGTCACATTGTGAGCGTGTGAGGAATTACAGATTGTACCCTCCCAGCGAGTCCACACTGAAATCACAGCAAACACCTTTTCCAACTCCCAGCTCTCTACATCCAGCCCCTCTCCCGTTTTCATTTGTTTATTAAGTACTTCCCAGTTACATTCACGTCCGTTATGCATTCTCAAGTTTTTAAGCAGTTGTTTAAACGCTCATTCCCATGGACACCCAAAGCGACACAATATCATTGCAGCTGGGAACTCAGTTAATGATCCTGATCAAGTGAAGAATTATATATATATATATACAAGTTTTTTTTTCTCGTGTGGGATGTTTGTTAACATCATCTGCTCTCTGAGTCCCCGAAACGCTGGCGATTCTCAGAGTTATACGGATGTCTTAACTCCATTGATCTGTTGAGATAGGAACTGGATTCTGGAACTGAACTATGAACTGGTTTGGATAGTAAGTACCTTACCTCCCTTCCACCGCCCCTCCCCAACCCCACCGCCCCCACCGCCCCTCCCCAGCCAGTTTCCCGGCATGGTAAACCCGAAACCTCTGTGGAAATTCTGATTGCTCCCCCCCTCCCCCGCCGCCCCAGCTCTGGGTCACAACTGTCGAAGGACCAAAATAAAAACTTCCCCTCTCTCGCCAGACCAGCGGTGCCAAACCAAACAGGCGCTTGTGAGCGCCTCACCTTCATTGAAGGGACAATTTAACCATTAAACCGAGCCCCGTTCAATCACAACAGCTTACACACTTTAAACTTCCCAGCGACAAACCGAGGTCATGGGGCAAAAGGGGGTGGTTTCGGGTCTTACTGACACCCTGGAATGAAGCTGCTACACAGTTCTAATCTAAATAAAAAATTAACAGCAACCTGCTATCCCTTACACTAACATAGATTCGAGATTAAATTGGACAGTTACATTTACAAATGCTGCATTGAATTAATTTTCGAGCGAATCTAAAAAAAAATATATCGAATTACGCCTCATTCCTTCTCACTGCAGTTCTATATTTCAGGTGATTTAAGGAAAGACAGTTGTATTTTAGTTGTGTGATATATGCGCCCCCGGTCACTTGAACACTTCTCCTGACGGTGTTGTGCTGCGTTCCTGTAATAAGCAGAGCCTCTCTGAGTGAGGGTTGTAATAAAGAGTGCCCCCGAGCGAAGTCAGCGCTAATGAGCTCTTATCAAATTATTGTCGAAAGTGCCCGCTGATTCCTTCAAGATAACAAGAAGGATAATTATATTCAAAAAGAAAAATCGATAAGAAAATATTAATCCTCTTTGAAAAGCTCTTAAAGAGATGACGGTAATAACGAGCTCGGCTCTTCTGTTGACTGTGGGACCTGAAAACAAATTCAATTTATGCAGCTTTCCCGGATGCTGCGGTTATCCTCCGTTTCAACCTTAGGTTTTTCTCTCCTTATAAAACAAAACATCGTTAAAACCCTGCAGAGAATTAAAACAAAACCTTTCTCAGCCGACTGGTGTCCCGGCCAGGGCGACACCGAGTTTCGTTGATGTGGTTTAAACTCGTTTAAAGCGGCGATCGGAATCCACTCCAAATCTGCCAGCTTCACCCGTTTGATTAGTGCAGATTGGTTCTGAGTTGAGTGGTGTTACCTGTGTCTAATATTTAAAACATGATGGTACCACTTATATACACCGCGTATTAAATCCCTTCAGTGCGTCTGTAGAAATAAATAATTTATAAATAAATCTTATTATTGCATTTCTGACCAACGATTGATAGTTCTGAATGTATATAAAATGTATCACTCCCTCTGAATGTGTATGTATAATCTATAATGTCCCCTCGCACATTAATTGACCGCGATATTGCAACCTTGTAGATGTGTTAATATACCACCTGAACAGTTTTGTATCTATATTTTTAAATGCCCGCATACCCACCAATTGACAGCGCAATCACAGTCTTATAAATGTACAGAACTGATACTGCCTCGGAATATGGTTCCTGCATTTGTGGGACTTCCTTAACAATTCCAAAAACCTGAACACCTATTTATATAGAAATATATATAACTTATCCCTGAAATCGATAATGACAGAGCTCAGTAATTTCGCGCGAATTGAAAGTATTAAACGTGTAATAGTAACATGCGAGGATTGATATGATTACACTGTGGGGTGAAAGGCAGGCGGTGAATATAATGGCCTGGTTGATAATGTTGCTTCTATCGAATGTGGGAGGCAGCAGTCAACAGGCCCTGAGCTCCTGGACTGGATGCAGCTTTAGGTGCGTGTGAATCATTTTCTAAATGTCTTCCAGCCACTTCGCCTTGCCAGTAGTTTCTGTTTGTGTTATACATATATTTATATATATATATCTGACATACACAAATAATTTATGTAACATGATACAGATTTTTTTCTGGAATGAAATACCTGGCAGTAGCTGTTACTCGGATATTTATTACCCCCTCCCTAATCCTTATAAACGGCAAGCACTGGAGAAGACAGTCCCAGAGGTAGAGAGGCAGGGGACGATGCGACCTCTCCATCCCCCCCCCCCCCCCCCCGCCCCCCCAACACACACACACACACACAGCTACACAGACGTGTCTGTGACCATGGGAGGGAACGAAGGGACCCGATGAATTTGCAAAGTCTTGTATTAGTCTTGAAGGAGTCTGAGCCTACTCGGGACATGTCATGTGTGTCTCTGTATTATGGGTAAGAATTAGGCAAAGATGCAGCATTGATCTCTGCAGAGATTTTACACGGATGTGAACTATACTGAAGGCTTTAAAGACTTATTAAACTCAAGTGTCAATCGCTGGCCCAGTTAGAAAGAGAGTATCCGGGGTGTGTTCTTCTGCTTTGTAATGTGTGTGAGGGGGAGGGGGGGGGGGGAGGGGGGGGGGGAGACAAACCTGTAAACTCTGTGTCCCAGAGCGGATGCTATCATTCAGGTATCACACAATTGAAGCAAAAAACAGACTTTCATATATCACAGAGAAAATTTACTCCGGGCAAAAATAAAACATTTTAAAACACGACGAGGGGCTGAGCGTTTGGACAGGCAATAAAATTAGTAAAGGGGAGGGTGACAAAAACTTTAAAGGGCTGAAATGGAGAGCGAGCCACCGCCCAGCGCTCGCTGTTAACTGTAAGTTAGCCTCTTGTGTAACTCCACTTGTCTCTTCATTGCTGAAGTGTCCCGCTCTCTCTCTCTCTCTCACACACATCCTGATCTTCCCCAGTTCCGTACCGAATCGTTGGAGCGGGGCGGCCGAGCCGGACACCCAGTGAATCCCCCGGCGAGGGAACGAGCCGGTAACCGAACAAGGGCTTGTCTGCGAGCGAGTGGCGTTTCCCGGGGAATGTGCAAATCGCCTCGGTCAGTACACAGGAAGCGGCAACCGCTGCAGGTGACAGCAACACACGGAGTGAGGAAGAGACAATTGAAGATATCCCGGTGTATGAGCGAGGCAGAAAGCTGGAGGTGTGAGGGGAGCGAGAAATTGGAAAGATTAAACCGAGGAAGCACTTCAGATCCCAGGAATTCTGCACGGCACCAACGAAAAATTGAAGCGGGCGGAAAGAGAGGAGGAAAGGAACGGACATTGAGAGGAGTGTGGCATTAATTAGAATAGAATAGAGATGTTTCAATGTGCATTTAGACAAACGGAAAAAGACACTTCCCTGACTCAGAAGCCTCTGTTCACAGGAAGGCTGGAACCTGGATCATCTTTAAGTTAAAGAGGGAAAAAAATCGACCCCCCCAAAAAAAACATAAACAGTCCACTTCGATCTGGTCGAGCCGATGTGAATTTAATGAACTCCTCTTGTCCGTGTCACTTGTTCTGGCCGTATATTGATGAAGAAAGAGAAATATACAGAATCTACACCGTGCCATTTCAAGAAAGCTTTGAATGAGAGCGAAAATTGTTCTTTTTTAAAGTAAACCATCACTGGATCTGCATGAAAGTAAACACAGATAAACCATAGATTATACTAAACATTTCAGATTAAAATATGTGTTTTCACACACATGTATGGCAAAATATGTTATATAGATGTGTGTGGAATATATGTTATACAATGTGTTGTCTATATGCGTGCGTATATGTTGCATATAACGTGTATATGTTTGTAAAATAGCAGAATTTGCGTGTACACAATAAATAAGTGATGAAATGAACTGAAGATGCTGAGGCCATTCCCTCCTCAATTTCTCTGCCTGCCATTCAGTCTGGAGTGGTTGTGTGAATCAGAGTCTTTGTTTCCTGAGATATTTCGTTCAATGTCACCGTTGCCCCTCACCGGTTGGTGCACCCACTCTTTCCTCTCCCTGAACCCAGGAGTCTTCTGTACCCAGCTGTCTGTGTGTGTGGACACTTCCCCCGCCCAGTGCCTTGTGACTGGCGGGGAGCAATCGGAGGGGCTGGCTCCCAAAGGTTCAGGCTGGCGGTGACAAGCAGAGAAGTGTGTGATTCCCTGGGAGAAAAGTTTGGGATTAGGAAGCTCCCAAGCCCAATCGGGATTTGACAGGCATTTCCTCTGTCTCCCCTTTCCCGCCCCTCCCAATAGAGAGAGAGAGAGGGAGAACCCACCAACGTTCATTACAGCCTGGACTTTGGGAGTTGGAATTTGGGCAAACTGGCATTGTTGGACTGCAAGAGGAATTCCACGGGCTTTCGATGAGCTCTGGGACACAGTTATCTGCACAGAGAGACTGCTTGGAAATTGGGAGGGGGTGGGGGGCGTTCTGTGACCAGCTTCTGAAGACCGGTTCTGAGCAGCCCTCACAATCCGCAAATTAAATCTGTCGCCTCCAAAGAGTGAGTGACTCTGCTCCCTGAGATTGCGGTGAGTTGTATGCGTATTAAGTACAACATTGATGCCGAGCTATCTAACCCAGTAGCATCCTGGGCATTGCCTGTGCATGCATTTTTTCCGATCGAACCGAATAAACTAAAACACCAGACGGTCAGTGCAACCTTTATCATCAAAGTTATTTTAACAGGATGCAAAGTACACGTTTTTTAAAACTCAGGTTACCGCCTTTCGACCTATTTTAAATCGCTTCCAACCAAGCGCCTTCTTCTAATTCTCCACTTCAGTCTTTTTTGTTATCACAAACAATAATAGTAACAATTTTCAAAATAAAGTCTCAGTTCCAACCACATTTGTATCTTTTACAGGATACAGTGTAGAGAGATATAACATATCTTCCAATGTATAGAAGATACTTAATTATTAAATTTTGGCACAACTTTTAGCTATATTTGTTTTTGATGGAATATTTTGGATTCTGAATGACACTTTTCATTCCACCAGCGCGAAACCAGTCGGTGAAAATATTTACACATTTTCTCTTGATATATTTTATCGATTTAAAATTAGTTCATTCTCCTTGTAATATAACACTCTCAGGCTCGCCACCCCAGGTCCACTCAATTTAAACCGACCCATTTATCTCAACTTTCCAAACCTGTTCTTTTTATATAAAATAAAAAACGTGATTATTTATTAGAGGGATTTTTCGCGCCCGCGTTGAACGGCCTTGCTTAAGGTAAACCAGCTCCACTACTGAAATGTATATCATCGTTCTAACGTGTATGAATACTTAAAGAGAAATATTAAATTCAGCCTTAAAATCTCGCAAGCATCCAATATGGACACGGTGGTGTTGTTGAACTTGTCTGAATATTAAATACAATTAATATAAATTATTATGTACGGTTTTTTAAAAATCCAAAACGCCTTTGAAATTGAAACGAAAGGCTCCGATTATTTTTAAACAGTGCATTAAAAAAACTTTAAAAATTAAATCGAACGATACTCAAACTAATACCCAAGGAGGGAGCGGGTCTGAGGATAAATTTTCCAAACAGTTGTTTGTCCAGGACAGAGGTGCGAAATTAATGCGGCCTGCAACTGATGGGATAGATGTGTTATTACCCCGTTTCCCTCCTTGTCTGTTCCTCATCAACCCTCTAAAACCCTCTTCACAGGAAATTAATGTCCTTAATGGACACGAGTTTTAGAAATTCATTAGCGTTGCAATCTGTGTAATCATTCTGTCAATCAGCAGAATATATTAACGGGAACCAAACCGTCTGGTCCAAACTTAGAAGTAAATATTGTCGTTCTGGAGGGGCGTGTTGGGCGTAAGATATCGAAGCGAATTGAACCAAAACAATTGACAGCAAAAATGTTTGCTGCTTTATCTCGTTAAAGTGAGTGTGATTAGTGCTGTTGCTTTTTAAATGTTGCAAGATAGCGGAAGCCTTGGGTTAAACGCTGTGATTTGAACCATGTCCCAGTTGAGTTCTGTACTTTAGAATTTGAGGCATGGGTAATTTGCAGGTCCGCACTCAGATCACTACAGCTCCGGGTCTCTCTCTGCTTGAGCATTCCGCAGAGAGAGAGAGATAGAGTGCTTCCCCAGTCTGCTGGCACAGACCGGGAACTTTTGCGGAGGGGAGGGCGGCGGTTATTTTGCGGGCTGGTGTGGGGAAGGAGGAAGTTCTGTCGAACCTCTTCCTTGACGGAGCGGCCGCCGGGCCCCCTGAGCCCCCCCCCCCCCACTCCCCCCACTCGCCCCCCCCCACTCCCCCCCCCACTCCCCCCACTCCCTCTCCAATCTCAGCAATCTGAGCGGGCGCTACTTTCAGGATTCGAGGCCAGGTATTTGACAGAGTCAGGGCTTTACCATTTGTCTGTGTGTGTGTGCGTGGGGAAGAGCCGCTTTGAGCTGACAAACTCTGCTCTCTTCATTTTAGGTGCCGCTTCCCCCTCCCCTCCCGAGATTATGCTAGACGGATTGAAAATGGAAGCAAGTTTGCAGCATTCGGCTCAAACCCCGGCCTCCCTTCTCGGTGAGTTCTTCACTGGCAGTTGTCGTTTTTCTATATATACATATATATTAAATGGCAGAATTAATGCCCCCCGTGTTTCCTCTCCCGTAGGTAGACTGGCCAGTTTTAGTTTACCTTAGTCCCTGTGTGTTTGTGAATCGCTTCAATATGAACAGATCGCTCACATGTGGATTGTATAACTTGATCCCTCATAACTTGCGTGTTGACGCTTGTACAGTTATTAGCAAAATCTTTAGCGAATACTTGCAATAATGTACTGTAGTCAGAATGTATAAACTACTTACTCGGAATGAAACACATTGGATCTAGAAGATGCACACAGAACAACCCCAATGCATGTTAGACGGGAGTGTATGTAACACACACACAATTTAAATACATCGTGTATACATTAAACAGTAAAACACCCAATTTATAACGCGTGGATGTTCCCCCCAAAAACACACACTCCGCATAACTTGCCACTCATAAATTAACATTATATAGATCTCAATGGACCAAATATATCTCAAATTGTATACACACATATATTTCACACCTATATACAGAGACGATATATGCATATGTATAACATATATACACATATTCACAGATCTTCTGCTTGTAAATACGCAATAAAAGTAAAAATCCATGTACGCATAGATAGAAGTCCAACTCACTCCTATAAAGCTTTAATTTTGTAGCTTTCTCTGAAATCATTGCCCAGCTAATGAAGTAAATGCCCGCGGATTATTAATCAGTTGCCCGAGAGTCCTTCACATTAATAATCTGTTATCCCTCAGATTGTGGGCTCCTTTTTATGTGAAAAATAATCAAATTCCCGCGAATTCCCAACGCAATATTAAATGTAACAAAAAAACAATTCCGTAGAATGCTGCTTGCAATATTCAAATCTAAATCCAACCTCATTCCCAGGAATTGAGACCGGGCAGGGAACCAAGTGGAATGCACATTTAAACATGTTCACACACTGAATTTACAATTCAATTCCGGACTCAGCAGAAACATTATTAAAACAACTCTTTATTATTTAAAAAAAAAACTTTGCTAATTTTGTTTATGTTATCCCGGGAGGTTTGAATAAAAATCCGTTTCGTTATTGCGTTTGGGTTTTATCTCGAGATATTTGCAGTTTACACGTTAGCATTGACCTGTCTTTTAAATTGCAAAATGTACCCTGTCGCCAAATGGCCTGTGAGGTTCAGGATTTCTTCCCTGACTCTGTAAAAGGTGTACAATTTGAGATGAGTGGGAGAGGGACTGAGAAATTCTCTCCAGCACTATGTTGGACATGGACCCAGTAAGGGAGCGGCCGGTCAGGGCGTTATATGATAATATCGCCGTCAAATACACGGGACACTCCAAATATTTTTTAAAGGTAGAAAGGTAGAGGGCAACTAAATCCGCCGTTTCAGTTCCATCCTTTACACAAAAAGTTGACAAGTTGAAAGGATGAATAAAAAAAGGCTATTAAGTGAACTTTCACACAGCGAGTGTTCCTGATCAGCGCAGACATACATTATACATCTGTTTCTGCATTGTTTTCTGATCCAAAACTTTATCAACGGCGTAAGGGAATGGTTTAAATATGTTTGTGTGTCTGACAGATATTAGAGGGAGAGAGGTACTCAGCATGGTGCAATGAGAGAAGGGGTGAGGACTAGACAGAGGGCCCAGAGCAAGGAGGCAGAGACACAGAGAGTTTGGGTGAGTGTTTAGATGGTGTGAAACAAAATAATAATGGAAAGAGAGAGAGACACACATCGGAGAGTTTGTCTCTGCGTGTACATAGGTAGCAAATATATCGAGGCAGATACTAGATGCAGTGAAGACAGGATGGGACAGAAAGGAGGGTGGAGGGTGGCTGGGACAGAGAAAGCAGAATGATCTGGGAATGTCTGACGCGCGTGTTACATTGAGGGTAAGACAACTTCTCCCAATCTTTTTATCTTTGGGCGCCAGGAGTTCTGTGACAATTTCTGCCTTCAAAAAGTGAAAACAAAATGCCGAGATTGATTTTGTCCCTTTAGTCCATGGGGCTAAATCCTAGCGTGATTTCTTCCGATTTTAAATTTCTCAGCAGTATACATCGGAAACCACATGTCGCCGACAGAGGAGCGACACATAGTGTTACACTGACACCGTTTTAGGTCATGTACAAGTTCAGGAGGGTTGCTACAGTGTATTTTTTTTTACTCCATTCTTAAAATTACAAAGCCAATGTTCAGAAGAGACCGGGCAAGCCTGAGTCCCATCTCCTTTGCTTGCTCCAAAACCTAAATTCAAATTGAATCCAATCCATGGTCCCCACAAGAGAGACAAACAAGATTCAAGCTGATAAGAAAATATATTGCTTCTCATCTTGGACTTCACCTGACGCTTGATTTTAGACAAAAGGCCGAGGAGCATGACTATTATAAAGAAACGGGTTGGATGTAATTGCGACGCATTGGAATGCACGCGGCACAGTTATTTACACTTTTAAGTAAAGTTATTTAATGTTTCGACTGCCTTGCCAATTAAAGCTAGTGTTCTGAGTTCAAGCTGTGATCTGTATTAGCATTGGGACACACACATACAAACCTACACACACAAACCCACACACATACATACAAACGTATATGCACACAAAACACACACAGAAACATAGCTATAAAGAGAACCATAAAGCTACACACAAATACAAACACCCACACACACAAATGCACACCCACACATACACACGCACACACAACACTCAAACAAAAAACACACAAATCTACTCACATGCACAAATCACACACAAAGATGTACACACATAAAAATACACGTACATGCACACATACACACAAATGTACACACACAAACTCACACACATATATATACACAAACACATACATATGCATACATACATTCATATAAAGGTAGACATCCACACCCTCAGGCTGTTGACCCTGATTTTAGGTTTCTCTGACTCACATTTATCCTAAACGGACCCAATTGGCCAGACCAGTTGAAACTAAAGGAGCAGAAGGAACGGTTCCCTCGATATCCTCCGGAACTAGAACCCTGGCTAAGAATGAATTCCCACTTCTCTGCTCATCAGCAGGTTAACACAAATGTCAGAGAGAAATCATGGCTACTAATTCTTCAAACGGCAAATTATTGTGAAGCAATAGAGAAGTCTCCCCAACCACCCCCTCCCCCCAAAACGAGGTGTAATGTTGGTTATTTCGGCGCTGCTTGAAATCGCAGGCCTATCCGGAGGGAGCAGTGATATTTAATCTCCCTGCTTATTGCATTGCGCTGTTTCCTGAGAGAATCACCCATCTGCCGGTGGGCTTGTCCGGGTTACCAGGGGCTCGGTGTGGTCAGGAATGTGAGCGCTGGCCTTTATACCTTAGGACACAGCGAGTCCGCAAAGAGGCATGAGGGTGGGGCAACATATTTCGAGGTAAAGATTTATTATCAAAATTCAGATTCGGGGCGGTCTACAATAAGCGCAGCATATTAAAAAAATAAATGTATTAAATTGTAAAATCTCCTTCGAGCGAATACTTTCAAATTGTTCTACAATTTCAAACAATTTGGATTTAAAATGATCTATTATTTTGAGCCACAATTGGCCCATTATTTCACTTTCTGATTTGTTCCTATTGATGGGAAAGGCAGGATTATGAAACCTTGCCAAAATGGACGCACGGGACTGAAACACACCTACATACACAGATTACCCCATATATACCCACACAAATACCCCCAAATACATACATAGATCCCTAGGTAGGCACAGAGTGGATGGAACGCACCCAGCGCTCCACACATGCATGTACACAGATCCTCTCCCCACACACTAACCTCCCAATTCACACCTCAATTCACATTTACAACATACAGGGATTTGGCATTAACATTTGAACTAATATTTTCTTGCTCGTGTCTCTGTGTGTATCTGATTATCTATAATGTGCCTTTATTTATTTGAAGGTATACCTCGATTTTTGTGTATGTGTTTAGGGAGGTCAAACAGTTATAGGGAGTACACAATAAATGGGAATATACTGAGGGGGGTAGATGAATTGCGCTGGAGAGAGTGCAGAGGGGGGTTTGCAAGAATGTTGCCAGGGCTGGAAGAGTGTAGTTATGAAGAGAGATTGGGTAGGTTGGGGTTATTCTCCTTGGAACAAAGAAGGCTGAGGGGTGACATGATTGAGGTGTACACAATTATGAGGGGAAGAGATGGAGTGGACAGGATAACATTGTTTCCCTTGAACCAGGGAACAGAGATTCAAGATAAGTGGCAGAAGGTTTAGAGGGGACACGAGGAAGAACTTTTTTTACGCAGAGGATAGTGGGTGTCTGGAATTCGCTGCCTAAGTTGGTGGTGGAGACAGAAACCTTAAACCTTTTTTAAAAAAGGACCTGGATCTGAACCGTAACTGCCGTAAACTACAGGACTATGGGCCGGATGCAGGAAGGTGGGATTAGAAAGGGCACCTGTCCTTAGGTTGGCATGGACAAGATGGGCCGAGTGGACTCTTCCTGTGCTGTAGCTTTTCTATGGTTCTATGTGTTTGCAAATGTATACAGAGACAATCTTTTAAATATCCAGGTGCAGATTTACACAACCATTTCCACACCCAAGGAGGTTGCACATACCTATGTATTTTACCTTTCCTGGACATTTAATGTGCATAGACCACAAGTAGTAGGAGCAGAAGTAGGCCATTCGTCCCATCGAGTCTGCTCTGCCATTGAATGAGATCATGACTGATCTGATGTGATAATCCTCTACTCTACTTTCCTGCCTTGTCCCCATAACCCTTGATTCCCTTACTGATTAAAAAAAACTGTCTATCTCAGCCTTGTACATACTTAAGGACCCAGCCTCTACAGCTTTCTGCAGTCATGGCAATGGAACTAAATAAACCGCCACCAATGCACATTCAGACCCAACTATATTCTGATGTTAACAAAGTGCTGTTTCACAACAGCAATGAGCTTCTTGCTTTCCTTCTTGAGCTGACGGTAAAATCCACGGATCTCACACACTCGGGCTTTATTATGAACACCTCCTCCCAACCCCCACCCCTCCCTAGACTGGACAGTCCCAAACATCTCAGTACACCTTATAGGAGTGAGGTCCTTTCTTGGGCCGCTTGGCTGATTCTAGAGCTATTCCATATTCAAAAGTTCCCGCCAGAATTCCCGGGAGAGATGGAGCTACATGGCGAGCAGAGAGTTGGATGCGAGAGAGGGAAGTGGCTGGAAGAAGAGGTGCGGGCTACCAGTCCGCTCTGTGTAACACACAGTGGATCCTCTACACTCACATCTACATATGTATGCCTGCGTTTCTCCAAGTTAAAGGTAGACTTTTAATTTAACTTAACGGGTAGGAGCTTAAAAATGAACGTTTGCTGCAGACTTGAAGTTTGCCAATAATTTCTCACTTCCCATTTCCCTGCCCCAAGGCGTCTTTAGCGACTCCTTCTTCCAAACCACTCGCACAGATTTTGTTTTCGAATCGTGCAGATGTGAGGAGGAATCAGGTGGAGGGTCTGTGATAACAACACCAACACTTGCCGCCCCGGCCAGGTTGGCGTAGCGCCAGGTGCACAAAGCGTTTGAAGCGGAGAAGGGAAAGGCCGGAAATCTCGGCGATGCGGTGACGGAAGCTCACTGCCCCCGCCCTTGTCTCCATGTCCAGCGAAGCCACTGTTCACCCACCTCGAGTCTTGATGGAGATAATTCCGCATCTTGTAGCCACGGTTCAGAGACAACTACAGAGCAAGTAGATGAAGAAATGGGGGAATTTAATGGGCTTTAATTCAGATTGACTCACATATCCATCATAAAAAAACACACGAATTAGGTGGAGTAGACCATTCGGCCCCTCAAGCCTGCTCCGCCATTCTATAATATCATGGGTGATCTGATTGTGGCCTTAATTTCGCATTTTGCCTATCCCCATAACTTTTAACTCTCTTACCAAACAAAAATCTGTCTAATTCAATCTTAAATATATTCAATAACCCAGCCTCCACTGGGGGAGAGAATCCTAGACTAACCACCCTCCGTGAGAAGAAATTCCTCCTCATCTCGGTCTTAAATGGGAGACCCCTTATTATTAAACCACGTTCCCTTGTTCTAGATTCCCTCACGAGGGGAAACATTCTCTCAGAATCCACCACAACAACCCCCCCCCTCCCCCCTCCTCACCCCTCCTCACCATGTTGGATGTTTCTGTAAGATCACCTCTTATTTTTCTAAACTCCAATGAGTATGAGTCAAACCTGCTCAACCTTTCCTCATAAGACAAACACTTCATCCCAGGAATCAGCCCAGTGAACCTTCTCTGAATTGCTTCCAATGCAAGTCTATCAAAAACAGACCAGAATTGTACACAGTACTCTTAAATTCTCACCAATACCCTGTACAGTTGTAACAAGACTTCCCTACTCCATCCTCCATGCAATAAAGGCTAACATTTCCTCTGCCTTCCTAATCACATACTGTACCTGCTTATTAACCTTTTGTGATTCTTGTACAAGGACACCCAGATCCCTCTGTACTGCAGCACTGTGCTGTCTCCATCCATTTAAATTATATTCTGCTTTTCTATTCTTCCTGCCAAAGTGGACAACCTCACATTTCTCCATCTGCCAAATTTCTGCCCACTCACTTAAACCTATCCACCACCCTTTCTTTGCAGACTCCTCACCAAGGGAGGGAATGCCCCATCTCTCCCCCCATTCTATATAATTTGTGCCTCCAATTATTTATTTACAGCTTGAACATATTCTCTAACGTGCTCTTTTGGAGAATTTGGGCTAAAATAGAAATTTGCTCCATGACATCCCTATATTGACATGGGAAATACCCATTATTTCTTAACCAAATCATTTGTTAGATGTTCATTTGTAAATTGCAGGGATATTTTCGATGCCATAACTGATTTAATCACACGGATTTTACATTTTAGATCGTGATTCTGTTTACACTGGCCACTCGATCCCCCTAGATTTCCTGGAAATTAAAAGAATAATAAATTAGGTAACTTAAAATCAGGGACATTTTATCAATACAGACTGTTTAAAAAACAAAGGGAGAGGGGTAAGGATTATGTAGAAGTATGGTCACATTACAATCAATTACTTCGAAGGCGATTTGGACATTAGGGAATTATTTAAAATACACTACGACCACTCAACCACCCCCAAACAATGAGATTAATGATCAGACAAACTCATTTTGAGAGTGGTGGTTGAACGACACCCGGAGAATGTCTGCTCTTCTTAAAACAAAGCCACGGGACTTTAAACTATCCAACGCCAGGGAAGGGAGGGGGGGGGGGGGGGTTAGGCAGGCTGGATCTTGGCTTTAATGGTCCATCTGAAGGAGAGCTGTTCCGATTATTCAGTAGTCCCACAGTACTGCACTGGATTGTCGGACTAAACTAGAGCCCTCAACACGCAACCTACCGATTGAGATTCCAACCCCACCAGCTCAACTGCCACTAGGTTGCCAGTTGCTTACAGATCAAAATTAAATAAATCCTTACTCATTGTCAATCAGTTTTACCTGAAGGTTACAAAGTAGGCAAGTTACAATTCGTGGATACATGACAGGAAAAATAACCAGATGTTATACAGTACTTTATTAATTATATATATATACACGCACACACAATAGTATCAGCCGCTCAGGCACTTAAATATTCTGCCTGGAAACATTGAAAATACATAACAATGTCATGAAAATGTTTTCGATTGAAGCCTGACCAACATTCCTGAACTTAGCTTCTGAAAAATGCTTTTATTTCTTATTAAGAAGCTTACAGCTACGACCCACCCGTACAACTTCTCTTTCTGTCCTAGTTCCTTTTTTTACCTTCGGCGCACTTGCGTGTACATAGTTTATATTAGGAATGACCTCTCTGAGACCATCACCCTGTAACTACACAATCCGGCCACTGGGTGGTTTTGTGTCAAAAGCCATTCAAAATCCTTCCCAAATATTGTTCACCAGCAAGTTTTTGATCTATTTTTTTCCCCCTCAGTAACATAAATTCATGATACGCAGTAAGGGTTTAAACAATAGTTTAGTTTCAAAAGATAACAGTTCATTATGACATTAGCATATTTATACTTTACATTTTCTTTGGCAGCTTCTAAAGCTTTCAAATACTCAACGTTTTCAGTCTCTTCTAAAAACTTTTGCTTGGACTTAATTGTTTTGTCTCAAGCTGTGGTGTGATCAGTGATGTTGGTCACATCTGGATCCAGCAGTATAAGTGCACCGAATTTCCCAGTTTGCAGCAGTAACATTCATTCTCTAATACTGATGGATTTTTCTAAATGCTAAGTTTGTTTTCAAACTTAGTTGAAGAAACACTTGTAAAGTAATGCTTGTATTGAGTGTGTTTTTGAGCAGAAAGGATACTCTTTGGCCAACTGGGAAAAAAATGAAGTGCAGTGATTACCCAGTTTTTGTTTTGTTCATGGTAGACATCAGAAAGTGGAGAAAGCTGAGGAAGAGAGCAGAATTTGAGGGAGAGAAAGGGAGGGACTGCAAGAGAGTCTTCGTGCTGTTAGTTCACTTTTAAAACATCTCCAGTTGAATTTGAAGCTGACTAATTATCACACCTTGTTTTGACAGTTCATAAAAGTAAATATGTTTGCTTCCACCTGTGAGAAAAATCTTCTAATAATTAACATATGTGAGAGACATAAAGAGTATCTTCCTTTTAATTTTCCTATTTTAAAGTGAAAGTACGATATATTTGTAAACAAAGTAAAATCTTTAAGAGAAACCAATTGGAAGAGAAGAGCAAAAGGCAGCTTGCATCTTGCCATTTCTCTTGGAAGGGGAAATGATGAGTTGGTGGAGGATTAAGATTGGATATAAATTGTCCCATTGGTAAGACACAGCATGGGTTCATGAAGGGCAGGTCATGTTTGACTAATTTGGTGGAATTCTTTGAGAACATTACATGCGCAGTGGACAACGGGGAACCTGTGGATTGGGGAACCTATGGGGTGCAGAGGAGATTCACTAGGTTGATTCCGGAGTTGAGAGGGTTGGCTTATGAGGAGACACTGAGTAAACTGGGGCTATACTCACTGGAATTCAGAAGAATGAGGGGAGATCTTATAGAAACATATAAGATTATGAAGGGAATAGATAAGATAGAAGCAGGGAAGTTGTTTCCATTGGTGTAACTGGATTTCCAGAAGGCATTTGACAAGGTGCCGCACCAAAGACTGCTACATAAGATAAAGGTGCACAGTGTTACGGGTAATGTATTAGCATGGATAGAGGATTAGTTAACTAACAGAAAGCAAAGAGTGGGGGTAAATGGGTGTTTTTCTGGTTGGCGATCAGTGACTAGTGGTGTGCTTCAGGGATCAGTGTTGGGACCGCAATTGTTTAAACGATTTACAAAGATGATTTGGAGTTGGGGACCAAGTGTAGTGTGTCAAAATTCGCAGATGACACTAAGATGGATGGAAGAGCAAAGTGTGCAGAGGACACTGAAAGTCTGCAAAGGGATATAGATAATCTAAGTGAGTGGGCGAAGGTCTGGCAGATGGAGTACAATGTTGGTAAATGTGAGGTCATCCATTTTGGTAGGAATAATAGCAAAATGGACTATTATTTAAATGGTAAAAAAAATGCAGCATGCTGCTGTGCAGAGGGACCTGGGTGTCCTTGTGCAGGAATCTCAAGGAGTTGGTTTGCAGGTGCAGCAGGTAATTAAGAAGGCAAATGGAATTTTGTCCTTCATTGCTAGAGGGATGGAGTTTAAAAACAGCGAGCTTATGTTGCAGCTGTATAAGGTGCTGCTGAGGCCACACCTGGAGTACTGTGTACAGTTTTGGTCTCCTTACTTGAGAAAGGATATACTGGCACTGGAGAGGGTGCAGAGGAGATTCACTAGGTTGATTCCAGAGTTGAGAGGGTTGGCTTATGAGGAGAGACTGAGTAGACTGGGGCTAAACTCATTGGAATTCAGAAGAATGAGGGGAGATCTTATAGAAACATATAAGATTATGAAGGGAATAGATAAGATAGAAGCAGGGAAGTTGTTTCCACTGGCGGGTGAAACTAGTTCTAGGGGGCATAGCCTCAAATAAGGGGAAGCAGATTTAGGACGGAGTTGAGGAGGAACTTCTTCACCCAAAGGGTTGTGAATCTGTGGAATTCCCTGCCCAGTGAAGCAGTTGAGGCTACCTCATTGAATGTTTTTAAGGCAAGGATAGATACATTTTTGAACAGTAAAGGAATTAAGGGTTATGGTGAGCGGGTGGGTAAGTGGAGCTGAGTCCACAAAAAGATCAGCCATGATCTTATTGAATGGCAGTGCAGACTTGAGGGGCCAGGTGACCTACTCCTGCTCCTAGTTCTTATGTTCTTCTGTAGTGAATGAGAGAGGAGCAAGCTCTGAGGATGAGTGGGAGTTATGAGAGTGAGAGAGAAGTAGAAAGGCCAAGTGTTTTGGGTACATGATGGGAAAAAAGGGGAGAGGAAGCCTTGAGTGGAGGGTGCTGGAGGGGATGCTGCTCTTGGGGACCAAGCCTTGTCTGTAGTCCTTATCCAAAGGCAGCCGGTAGGTTGGCAGTTCTTTTCCCATGACGGTACATCAAAACACCATGTCTCACTCAAAAGGAAAGAAGGAAGATAGAGAGACAGAAGGGAGAGAGATAAACATTTAGAGGGAATCGTAGGGGGCGGGACACGGACCATGAAAAGGTCCGTTCACTTCGGGCAAGATTTTCCGGTCTTGGGGCGAGTGCAGCCAGAAAGTCCCACCCAATAGAGTTTTACAACACAGCAACAAGCCCTTTGGCCCATTGTGTTTGTGCTGGCCATCAAGCAACTATCTATTCTAATCCCATTTTCCTGCACTTGTTATGTAGCCTTGTATGCTAAGGCATTTCAAGTGCTTTTAAATGTTGTGAGGGTTCCTGTCTTTACCATCCTTTCAGGCAGCAGTTCCAGATCCCCACCACCCTCTGGGTGAAAAAGTTTCCCCTCAAATCCCCTCTAAATTTCCTGCCCCTTCCTTTCAATCTATGCTCCCTGATCATTGACCCCTCTACTAGGGGGAAGAGTCACTCCCTAACTACCCTGTCTATGTCTCTCAGAATTTTGTACACCCTGATCTTGCACCTCGCCCCATTCCCACCCCGTTCCCACCAGCCTTCTCTGCTCTAAGGAAAACAACCTCTGCCTGACCAGCCTAGAAGAGACAAGAGAGAAAATCACAGGGAGAAATTGAAACAGAAGATGAACAATGGAGGATTAACATGACTAAGACAGTTTATTCTGGTAAGAGAGACTATATTCTCTGACATGTCATATGCAATGACATGGGAATAGTATGAGTAATATTTTAAATGTTTCATATATAACACACACCTCATAAGTGCCAAATCTGCTTCCTACAAAACCTTTGTTGCCACACTTGTTTCTTAACTCACACATATCACGTAGTGACTCACAGTGAGAAGTGCCATGCCAGATCTCTAGTTGTATAAACGTCCCCTGTATAGTGTACACTTCTTGCACACTTACTTCTTGCAAACAGTTTGCTGAAGGTGACAGCTGCTGAACAATGTTGGGTTAGAGTTGTCACTAAATAAACAATAAAAAAATTCTGCTGTGCTTGCCTCAGCTTGACAAAGTTCCTAACATATAGAAAGAATCCCATCTTTCTCTAAATATATATCTGTGTTAGCCAAACATTATGCAAGCGAATACATTCAAATTGTCTGGCTAATAACATAAATTAAAACTCTTTGTTACTCATGAGCTGCTGACACAAAACATAAATTAATGATCAAATGTTTGAAAGTCAGTAAAATGCATTTGAACATACAATATAAATTAGACTAAATGTTTGTTTTAACAAGCCCTTGATCTCTGGATCAAGGGACAATGAAATCTTCAGAGAAGTCGGCTCAAAATAGATCACTACTGAATAACAATCCTAATTAAAATGGTCATCTTTACCAGCAGCTAACGAGTTTATTGGAAAGCAGCACACTTCCTGGTCAGTGCTGACTAACATGATAACTGGTAAAAATGGTATGATTATGTTGTTACGATTGACCAAGAAACTATCTCAGAAATGATACTTGCCATTTATTTTTATTCTTAATATTATTCTAGTCTTGTTACTGCATTTTTTGTATGCATTGAAATATGGCCCTGCAACTGGAATGGTTTCATATCTTTTCATACAATCTCCTGCGACCAAGAATGAATTAGGGGAGTGAGGGCGGGATGGGTGTTAGGAGGGGCAGTGTGTGGTTTAGCTTGTCTCTGCTTGATTTAAGGGAACATATCGCACTGACTAAAGGTCAGAAACAACCAAGTGGGTTAGATTTCCAGCACATTAACTCGGGACACAAATCACATTTTTTTTTGTTTAAATGACAGTTTTTTTCCTCCTTGCTGACGTAATGTGATATTTCATTAAATAAATATACTGAAATCAACATTAGAATAACAACACTTCCAGATTTGTGGCTAACAAGCAAAGAACACAGCATTAGTTAGGAGGCACCCACAAGTGAGGACTGGGAAAACGAAATCCTACGAATGAGTTGTATTATGATGCTCAAACATGTACTCTCTCATCAATGGTAATTTACATAATCCTCTGTAAATCATGCATTTATAAACCAAGTTATCTTCACTGTTGGAATTCTACTCAAATCTGTTTGCAGTTGTCTACAAGATAGGGATAGATGAGCTGGACAGGGAATTTAGAGCAACAAGTAGTAATAGTTAAGGCAAAGCAGCAGCCATAATTGAAATTAGGTCATGGCCATTAATAACAGTGGCGTACTATTCAGGTCTATGGGTAAGAAGTACAGGGATATGATAACAGGTGAGGCTGACCACATAGCTGATGAGAACATAAGATCAGGAGAAGGAGCAGGAGAAAGCCATTCGGCCCCTTGAGCCTGTTCGGCCATTCAATAAGATCACGGCTGATCTCCACCTTCCCACACTATTCCAGTGCCCAATATTTTCTTTGGTATACAACGATCTATCACCCTTGGGCCTGAGCCTACTCAGCGACTAAGTATTCACATATCTCTGGGGTAGAGAATGATAAAGATTCATTACCTCTTTTAAAACCCTAGGATACAGATCATCAGCTACAGAGGATTTGTTGCGAGTTATTCCCATTAATTTCTGCTGTATTATTTCTTTATTTATACTGATTTTTAAAAGTTCCCTATTCTCATCCGACATTTGGTTCCCTATTATTTCCATGTTTTTTTGTCTGTCTTCTATGGTGAAGTCAGATACAAAGTATTTGTTTAATGTCTCTGCCATTTCCTTATTCTCCATTATAATTTCACCTATCTCTGCCTTTACACATTCACATTCACTAATCTCTTCCTATATACATGCCTTTGGAACTTTACAATCTGCTTTTGTGTCTCTTGCTCGCCTACTTTCTTTTTCCTGATCAAATTTTTGGTCCTCTTTTGCTGAATTCTCAAATTTTCTCAAATCATAAGGTTTACTAATCTTTTTGGTAACATTACCATTACAGCTTTAAAAATATAAGATATGCTGATGATACTTTTCTTGATGCTGATTCCGAGCAGAAACTCCAAAAGATTTTGGATAGAGTAGTGAGTGAAATTGAGAAGAAAGGGCTGGGCATAAATTATAAGAAAACAAAATGTCTGGTCATGTCCAAGAAGACAATCACATGAGAATAAAGATTACAGAAAAGAATGAAAAGGTCACATAGGTAGACAAAATTTCTTACCTAGGAAATATGTTAACATCAGACAGAAGTGCGAACAAGAAATAAGATGCAGGATTATAGAGTCATAGAGGTTTACAGCATGGAAACAGGCCCTTCGGATCAACTTGTCCATGCTGCCCCTTTTTTTAACCACTAAGGTAGTCCCAATTGCCCATGTTTGGCCCATATCCCTCTATACCCACCTTACCCATGTAACTGTCCAAATGCTTTTTACAAGACAAAATTGTACCTGCCTCTACTACTACCTCTGGCAGCTTGTTCCAGACACTCACCACCCTGTGAAAAAATTGCCCCTCTGGACACTTTTGTATCTCCCCCCTCTCACCTTAAACTTATGCCCTCTGGTTTTAGACTCCCCTACCTTTGGGGAAAGATGTTTACTATCTAGCTGATCTATGCCCTTCATTACTTCACTGACCTCTATAAGATCACCCCTAAATCTCTTAGGCTCCAGGGAAAAAAGTCCCAGTCTATCCAGCCTCTCCTTATAACTCAAACCACCAAGTCCCGGTAGCATCCTAATAAATCTTTTCTGCACTCTTCCTAGTTTAATAATATCCTTTCTATAATAGGGTGGCCAGAACTGTACACAGTATTCCAAGTGTGGCCTTACCAATGTCTTGTACAACTTCAACAAGACGTCCCAACTCCTGCATTCAATATTCTGACCAATGAAATCAAACATGCCAAATATCTTCTTCCCCACTCTATCCACCTGTGACTCCACTTTTGAAGTGGCCAAATATGCAAACGCTGAAAATTATTATGATCAACTTAAAATTAGCCATGAAAACAAAGCTGAGAATCCTGGTGTGAGACATCGCACCAATTTTGATAAACAGAAATGAATGTTAGATGATCAGTAAGGCAATGCAGATAAGAATTGATTATGGTTTTTGAATTATGGTTTTATGATTGAATTATGGTTTTTGAAGTGAATAATGAAGATACCTAAGGCACGTCGCTTACAATGTAAAATCTGAGAGCAAAATAATTCTGCTGACCAAGATCAGGGAGAGACAGCTGAATCTCTTGTGAGGGTAATAAGAAATCATGATCTAGGAAGTGTGACACTAATGGGAAAGATCGATGGTAAAAGAGATTGAGGCAGACAAAGAACAGTCTTTCTAAAGAGCCTTCTAAAATGGGTAACTGTACCATCAATGGAGAAGGTCCATTTCTCCACAGCAAGATTAATATGGAGGCCCGTGGTCACCAATGACTCTTAGGACACAGTACTGTAAAGAGAGAGAAAAGCCACTTTCTTTAATCACCACTCCCCATAACCATTCTTGTTAACTACAGTTTGATCACTTTTTCTTTGGATTTTTATTCCTTAAAGTAATGTATATTTGTTGCAAATTACGTACAAATTCTTTAAATGCTTGTTTCTCTGTCTACCTTAGCCAACTCTTCCCTCTTACCTACGTAGTTTGCTTTATGTAGATTTAATGTCCTAGTTTTGGACTTAACAAAGTTACTTACAAACCTAATTTTTAAAATTCTATCATATTATGTTCCTTCTTCAGGTTATTAGTTAACTCTGTCTCATTGGGCAATACTCAATCATAAATAGCCCATTGTCGAGTTGGTTCCTTCACTTACCGATCTCGAAAACTATCTGCTATACATATTAGAAACTTGTCCTTCACACTATTACTGTGCACTGGGTTTGGCCAATCTATATGAAGATTAAAGTTCCCCATGATAACTGCATTACCCTTATTACATGTGCCTATAATATCCTGACTTAAACTCTACCACTGTTAGAGGGTTATAAAAACCTCTCACCAATGTTTTTTGCCCCTCGTTGCTTCTTCATACCACCCAAACTGAAATATTTAATTCCCAACTTTGGTCACTTTGCAACCACATCTATGTGGAAGTCTTGAACTTTGAAGTTCATGAGCATACCCAGTAATGGGGAATAGTTATTACCTCACGGTGTTGGCTGTGAAATATTCTGTTTATATAATTAATTAAAATATTTTTCAGTAAGTATAACTCAAAGAAACCCAACAAAATTGCTTCCCCACCATGTAACTCCCTTCAGGACAATGTTCTGAAATATTAACTGTTTCTCTCCCCATCGATGCTGCCTGACCGGCTGATTAATCAGCATTTTTAGTGTTTATTCTAAGATGGAGCAGGTGGATGGATTCCTTTTGTTATATTTTCGAAACAGAATCATAACTGCATGTAAGGAATGAAAGAACTTTATACAGCAGCTTTCATGAGCTCAGGACAGCACAAAACATTTTACAGACAATGAAATACTTCAGAAGTTTTTAAAAATATATTTGTTCATGGGATGTGGGTGATGCTGGCTAGGCCAGCATTTATTTTATTGCCCATCCCTAATTGCCCTCGAGAGGGTGGTGGTGAGATGTCTTCTTGCAGTCCATGTGGTGTAGACACACTCACCTTGCTGTTAGGGTGGGAGTTCCAAGATTTTGACCCAGCGACAGTGAAGGAATGACAATATATTTCACAATCAGTGATGTCCTGGAACTGAGATGATAGACCTCCAACATAAACAACCATCTTCCTATATGACTCCAACCAGCAGAAAGTTTTCCCCCTTATTCATCATTGACTCCTTGATGCCACACTCAGTCCAATGGTGCCTTGATATCAAGGGCAGTCACTCTCACCTCACCTCTGGAATTCAGCTCTTTTGTCCATGTTTGAACTAAGGTTGTAATAAGGTCAGGAGCTGCATGACCCTGGTGGAACTCAAACTGAGTGTCAGTGAGCAGGATATTGTGAAGCAAGTGCTGCTTGATAGCTCTGTCAATGACTCATTCCAACACTTTCAAATGTAGTCACTTTGTAATGTAGAAAATGGCGACATGCAAATTGTGTCCGGCAGGATCCCACAGACAATGCTGTGTTCGTGATGAAAGAATCTGTTTTTGTGATGTCCAGGATACCAGGGAGAACTCCTTTGCTCTTCTTCAGATAGTTGGGTGTGTTATGATTCCCGTAGAGATCAACAAACTAAAAATAAGATAATTTACTGAATGACCCCAACAAAAACCTGATGGACAAGATTTCATGTTTTACAATATTTTCTTTAACAATCAAACCAAAATCAACATAAATTGTACACAAATTTAACAAACAATTTGTAGTTAATATAATCTATAACATACCTGAAGGGTGGCATGGTGGCACACTGCTACGTCACAGCATCAGGGATCCGGGTTCAATTCTGGCCTTGGGTGACTGTCTGTGTGAAGCTTGCACATTCTCCCCATGTCTGCATGAGTTTCCCCCAGGTCCTTTGGTTTCCTCCCACATTCCAAAGATGTGCAGGTTCGGTGGATTGGCCATGCTGAATTGCCCCTTAGTGCCATGGGGATTAGTGGGGTGAATACATGGGGTTACAGGGATAGGGCCTGGGTGGGATTGTTGTTGGTGCAGGCTTGATGGGCCGAATGGCCTCCTTCTGCACTGTAGGAATTCTATGAAATAGTGGATATAAAACAAAGATGGATCTCCAGTTTTCTCAGGTAGTTCATTCAGTATATATGGAATTAACTTCAGGCACAAAGTCCTTCAAAGCTCTGTCTTCCTCAGATTTGGGCAAGTCCCATACGACAGCAGCTTTACTCTACTCATGGCCCATGGATACTATTTTCACCAAAAGGTCCACTTTCCCACATCCCTCTTAGCTGTGCCCATGGACCTGTGTCTTCTTTTCTAGCTGTGCCATAACTTTCCTCTCCTCATTGTACTGATCATTTCATGGTTTCATCTTTTGTCTGGTTTCAACCAGCTTCTGTTGCCCGAGCAACCTGAGGTGACAGCCCCCATTCCCAGAAACCTGTTGGTCTTCGTTTCTCTTTCAGTTCAGTAGTGTCTTTAAAAAAAAGCTTTGACTTGGGAGTTAGTGCATCCAACAAAATTTGACAAGTGAGCTGTGCAGATGGCAGCTTACGCACACATCCCCATACCACAGATTTCATCACACATGGGATCATTTACATCAAGTTTGTCCAACCTTTTTGCGCAGCAGGGGCCACATTTACACTTCTTTCTTTATCAAGGAGCCAATGAGCAAAGATAAGGTTTGGCACAACATTAAACATGAATTTAAAAGAAAAGTTGAGGTAGGAAGAAAATAGACAACTTGCTGAGCAAAAATAAAACAAGGTCAAAGCAATAAACTGATGATCAAAAACAGAGTAATTCATAAAGGTGACCAATTAGAGCTTGACAGTTTTAAAAAGTTAATGTTTATTTATTAGTCCCAAGTAAGGTTTACATTAACACTGCAATGAAGTTACTGTGAAATTCCCCTAGTCGCCACAGTCCAGTGCCTGTTTGGATCAATGCACCAAACCAGCACATCTTTCAGAATGTGGAAGGAAGCCAGAGCACCTGGGGGAAACCCACACAGACACGGGGGGAACATTCAAACACCCCACAGACAGTGACCCAAGTTGGGAATTGAACCCAGGTCCCTGGCGCTGTGAGGCAGCAATACTAATCACTGAGCCACCATGCCACCCGCCCCACGAGAGAGATAGTGTACGTGTACCTGGCTCACTCGCTGTCACAAAGCTCGCTCGCTTGCTCGCTCCCTCACTCGCTCCCTCACTCGCTCACTTGCTCCCTCACTTGCTCCCTCACTCCCTCCCTCACTCCCTCCCTCACTCCCTCCCTCCCTCACTCCCTCCCTCACTCCCTCCCTCATTCCCTCACTCCCTCCCTCACTCCCTCACTCACTCACTCCCTCACTCCCTCCCTCCCTCCCTCCCTCACTCACTCACTCACAACTTCACTCACTCACTGTGTGAGTGGGTGCGAAGATGTGTTGATCTTCGAGACATGCACTCTCTCTCTTTCACTCACTTGCACACCCACCAGCAGTGGGTGGCTTCACATCTAGCCCCAGCCTGAGCCTTCACGGTCTTTTTTCCCCAGACTCTGGCAACCTCTTCTCCGGATGTGGAGATGCCGGCGTTGGGCTTGGGTAAACACAGTAAGAAGTCTAACAACACCAGGTTAAAGTCCAACAGGTTTATTTGATAGCAAAAGCCATTAGCTTTCGGAACAGGCTGTCCCTTCGTCAGGTGGGTTCAGAACTCCCACCCACCTGACGAAGGGACAGCCTGTTCAGAAAACTAGTGGCTTTTGCTACCAAATAAACCTGTTGGACTTTAACCTGGTGTTGTTAGACTTCTTACATCCTCTTCTCCCCCAGGCCCCAGCAGCCTTTCTCCCAGGCCCCAGCAGCCTCTTCTCCCCCAGGCTCCAGCAGCCTCTTCTCTCCCAGGCCCCGGCAGCCTCTTCTCCCCCAGGGCTCTGACATCCTCTTCTCCCCCAAGGCCCCGTCCTTCTCTGTAACTCCTTCCCTCACCTCCGGAAATCCTCCCTTTAATGCCATCACACTCGCTGCTGCTAGTAAGCCTATCATCATCAAACACAGGAAAGGAACGGTTTATGGTTGGAGAAGCAGCTCCTTGCAGAATCATTCAACTTCACTTGCCAATCTTACCAGTATTTTGAACTGTGGCTCCGGGGTCAGTCTGGCCTGTGGGCTGCCGGTTGGACAAACTTGTTTTACATTGACCCAAGAGGACAGGTGGGTTTAACATTTCATCTGAAAAATGGTGCCTCAGACAGTGCAGCACTCCATCACTACTGGACTGGAGTGTCAGAGCAAATTTTGCACCCAAGCCCCACAGTTTGAATTGATTCCATAACCTTTTGACTTGGGAGTTAGTGAGTACTAACTGGACCATAGCTGTCACGTGGCTTTTGTTACTGTGAGTATAGAAGACTAAGGATTTTAAAGTTTATTTATTAGTGTCACAAGTAGGCTTACATTAACACTGCAATGAAGTTACTGTGAAAATCCCCGAGTTGTCACACTCCGGCACCTGTCCGGGGTTACACTGAGAGAGAATTTAGCATGATCAATGCATCTAACCAGCATGTCTTTCGGACTGTGGGAGGGGTGGAGCATCCGGAAGAAACCCATGCAGACACGGGGAGAACGTGCAAACTCCACACAGACAGTGACCCGAGCCAGGAATCGAACCCGGGTCCCTGGCGCTGTGAGGCAGCAGTGCTAACCACTGTGCCACCGCACCACCCAAGGGGGTGATCAAATTTAGAGGAATTAATTTGGTGATTTAACTAAAGTGTTTAAGATTACCATAGGAGTTGATTGGGTGATAGGGAGAAACTATTTTCTCTGGTGGGAGAGTACCATTAAAGTTAAAGCTGGGATTTCACACATAGCCTATCCGGAACTTCCTCCCCAAAGGTGTTAAGGCTCGGAACCAATTACAAATTCGAAACTGAGACTGATACATTTTTATTAAGCAAGAGTAGTACAGGTTACACATGGAGTTAAAACACTGCTAAGCTATGATCTAATTGAATGGTGGAACATATTTAAGGGACTGAATGGACTATTTCGCTTCCCCTGATCTATGAATTGGATGAGAATTTGAATCGGAAGAATGTTTAAGGGCAGAGAGATTGCATTTGAAGAGAGAGATTCAGATGAGTAGGTAGAAAGACGGGCTAACTGGCCTTCTCCTGTGCTGCATCTTCTGTGATTCCAGGTGTATGGGACTGTTTTGCTGGTACTTTGTGTGGATTCTTCGCTGTTCAAAATTTCCTGTGGTTTTAAATCCTAAATTTGGGAAGTCAAACCTGTAAAGGAGGCTGAATGAAATTTTGCTGCCTTTCAAAATATTCTTCCACTGAGGACAAATATGGGCCTGATCCTGGTGAGTTTTGCCTGTCTGAGAGATCTTCTGGGAGGTGACCTCCTTTTTGGCTGCCTCTGGGGTCCTGTCCGTTTAAGGATAATGGGCAGGTTCCTGAGGCAGCAGGTCCAATCAGATTGCCTGTAGCTTTGGATGATTGGCAGCCACACTGGGAGAGCTGGGCATGGCCGAGGCAGCAAGGAGAGTGTGAGGGTACCTCCAGCTCCACAAGCCACAAGATCAGTGCCAGGAAGCTGCCCCAATACTGCTAACAAGCTGCTCTGACCCTGGCGGAGTCCTTCCAGTCCTCCTTCATTATCCTCCAAATTCCTAATTATTGGCTATCATCCACTGTCGGGAGGCTAATCACTTCCATTGCTCATTCCTCTAATGCAAGATCTCTTGAAGGCAGGAACACAATGGCCTGCCGATCTTAGATCCTAATCTGCATATTTGCTTCTTATCCCGCTTTCCAAACTGCCTCCATGGGATTGGGAATATTTCACCTGCTGTGAGCAGTAGCTGTGTCAAATGCATTCTACTCTCTCTACACTCCTGCATTTCTACATTTATATGGGTTTTTAACCTGAGATGTACCTTACAACTCTACAGTCACTGAGCTGTGCAAAGATCCAACCAAGTGTTTGAACTGTAGAAGAATTATAATTGAATTTCATTTCTGAGACCTGGTGATAAAGCCCATCCTGATGGGCTGGTGAAATCTCCCAGCTCTTCTTGCAGTGTGTAGCATACATTTGGGACAGTCTCATTCCAGTTCCTATTGCATGCCGGTCTACGCCACAAAACTGCCGATAATTCAATACAAATGTCTTCCATCTATTATCTCAGTTGGATGTAAAATACACTGTAGTATGGTTCAAAGAAGAATATGGTGTTCTACCCATGTCCAGGGCAATATATATCGCATAACCAACCTCACTAAAACTGGTCTCATTGTTCGTTGTGCGATTTTGCTGATTGCAAATTGTGTTTTCCCACATTTCACATCCCACATTTCACCAATGACGACAGTTTTAAACATGTTTCCTTGGCTGTGAAGCTCTTAAGGATATTCTGAAACTGGAAAAGGTACTTATATAATTCTAATCTTTCTTCAATTGGTAACCTAATTCAAAACATCAATGAATCTGGCTGGTGCGGGAGATGATATTTGCAATTGAGAGCCATGTTCAATGGAGAACAAATTAGAAGGACTTTCACTGCGCAATGTCTAAGAGTAGAGTGTAATATATCTCAGTACCAAATTACAAGATGTATCCAAGTTTTAGAATGATACAAATGATAACTCTCCGCAATACAGCCTTTAAAGAATATAATTTTTACTTGTGGACGCCTATTTAATGCATCATATGGTCTCTCTCTCTCCCTCTACCAATTAAATGCCCACACATTTCTTCATTCAGAACTCCTTCCCTCTATTCCACTACCTCTATAGTCCTCCATTAATTTAGCTCATTATTTCTCAAGTCTATTCATATGTTTAAATCTCTCCTTTCATTGATGCTTTCATTCCAACCTCTACTCTTCTATTCACTTAGCTCGTTCTCTCCATCGCCATTCACCTTTCTCTGTATCTCGCTTTCTATGTCTCTACCCAATTCTTTATCACTTTCCATTTCCCCACTTTCCATTTCTTCAACTCTTTTTTTTTCATTGTTGTATCTGACACTCTCTGCATACAGACTGACCCCTTCCAGTCTGTGTCTGAGTTCCGATACCAGTGAAAATGGTATCTCGGAGGTGTTACCTGACAGATGGCTGAGCTTGTGGCATTAACAGCTTCACGGATTCCTCCTGTCTTTTCTCTCCAGGGCCCAGTGGAAAGGAAAGGGTGGTATGTGAAGGCTGTGACAGGGTGATCTTAGACCGCTTTCTGCTGAGGGTGAATGACAGCTTTTGGCACGAGCAGTGTGTGCAATGTGCTGGGTGCAGGGAGCCCCTCACCACCACTTGCTACTACAGAGACAAGAAGCTTTACTGCAAACATGACTACGAAAAGTAAGTGAGGAACAATCATCTCATTAAATAATGTAAAATGTACAGACCCCTACCTCCTCCCCCCTGCCTTTAAAGTTGACTTCTGTTCTGATGATTCTCTGCACCCCATCTCCACATACTGTTACCAGATCAAGAAGAACAGGCAGACCATCTGTTGCTAGGTCTCTGACAGTGCTTGCTTGAACCACGGCTGACAGAAGCCTCAAAGGGAGTGACTCCTCTTCCATTGTCCCTCTCTCTGGGAGGGAAGTGGATGACACTTCAGTAAATCGTGGCATGTACTGTGTTTTACCTACCTCTCCCTGTGGTTCCACGTTAAGTACTTCACACGGTCAATGCCCCAATCAGTGCCGTAAAATATGATGAGAAATAATTACCTTGATGGACACTGTATAGAGTTAAACCTGACCATGTGAAGGAATTAACAATGTGTATAACCTGAACCTTGGTTTAAAAAGTAAAGGAGGAAAGCTCTTAGCAGGAGTTGGAACTCCTTTACACTTGCTGCTGTGTTATTTGCGGAGTTTGAGAAATGTTGTGGCTATGCTAGTATTGGAAGATCCAAGAAAAATAATGTTCAATGGGGATTATGGTCTAACGCCAATATTGTTGCATGTTGGTGATGTAGAGAGTTGCGAACAGGATTACAGGTGTTGTGAAATAATAGTATGTCTTGCTCACTGACAGTACAATAAGCCCAGCTACTGGTGTGTGAAATAATGCCAGTATTGGTAAACCTTGTTTGCTAATGATGTTTTTGAGCAGAACTCCATGAATTGCAAAACAATGACTCATGTTGTTCACTACTGTTATCTGTGTACATAACTGCGGAGAATTTATGGTAATTGTTACACTGGTGCATCTACGCACTAATGTCATGTGAAAACAGCTATGAAACGTGTGAAATACTGACAAATGATCCTGAATAATATGGAAGCGAGAAGCAATATTGAAGTAAGTGCATTTAGTAGCGGTACAGTAAACGCAGTATCAAGATGAATGAAATAGTGGTGGAAATTCACTGTTGTGATAACAGGTGCAAGAAGTGTGACATATAGCAGCTTTATGAAATGGGATCTAACACTAATGTTGCTCACTGTAACTTACTAATGAGATTGTGAATGGCTGTAAAGAATGCAATATAGACAGGAGTTCATGTTAAGATGATATTCTTGATGCTCCGCTTTTCTGGATTTTGATGATGTGTAGTAACCTTCACACATTACAATACAAGTAGATCTGTATTGTGTACAGTAACCATATTATATGATATTTTTTAATGGCAGGAGCATCCTATCATGTAACACAGAAATGTAATATTATGTTTCTAACAAGGGGCTGGTTTAAACTGACCCACCCCTTTAAGACCACAATGTCTAATGGCTGTAGCTTCGCACTTGTTGAGGTGAATTAGAGACTGGTTGATGGTTATTTCACACACCACGTAGCTGGGCTGAAAAAGGCCTGTATATTGGCAGTTGCTTGTAGATTCCTGACTTCAGGTCACGAGAAACCAGCGTGAAATGCCTGGCTTTCTTTCTCTTCCATTCATACTTTTTGAAAATGCCTTTTGCCCCTTGGTGTTCAGTTGTGACTTGTTGCTCTTTGATGGAAGTGATTTTTGGAATTAATCAAGTGTGATCATGTGAAGTGTGTGAGTATGTATTGGAGTGAAAATGGCCTTGGGTGATAGGGCCAAAGTGGGTGATATTGAATCAACGACTTCTTTTGCACCACCATTCCTCCCCTGACCTTCATTTCCATTGACTTCAACGGTATAACAGAAACGCGGGGCAGGATATGAAGTGGGCTGCTGATTTCAGGACACTCGCTTTACACTAACGCCCTGAGACCAATTTCATCTTCAATATTTTACATGAAATATAGATAATTGGTTTCAAATGAGAAATGTCCATCGTAGCCCGTTACCTAAGCAATGCATCATGCCACAGTTGAGATGTCGCAGAACCGCATGAGCCAATCCAATGCCACATAAAGGATGCTGCAAACCCCTCTGGTTGCTATTTGCTTCCATTCTTTGTCAATTCCTTCAGCCAAATCCTCTCTAAACAGGACCGCAATAAAATGAGGAAACAATATAACCATACATGTCTGCTACGAGAGGACACAGGTTTAAGGTGCTGGGGGGTAGGGACAGGGGAGATGTTAGGGGTAAGTTTTTCACACAGAGGGTGGTGGGCGAGTGGAATCGGCTGCCGTCAGTGGTGGTGGAGGCGAACTCAATAGAGTCTTTTAAGAGACTCCTGGATGAGTACATGGAGCTTAATAGGATGGAGGGTTATAGGTAGGTCTAGAAGGTAGGGATGTGTTCGGCACAACTTGTGAGGCCGAAGGGCCTGTTTGTGCTGTAGTTTTTCTATGTTTCTTACATTTGGAACAACATAGTTACGGCATAAATATGGCCATTTGGCCCAAATATTCTATCCTGGTGACTCAGTTTACTTTATCCAACAGCATTAGCATAATCTTTTATGTCTTTCTCTCTCTTACTTGTCTACATTCCCCTTAAATGCATCTTTGAATTCTTGTATATGCTTTCTGGAATTGAAACAAAAAATGGAACATTTTAAACTATGCTCTTATAGATCATTCATTCGGCAAGTGTGTGAAAATAAAACAAAAGTTAGGAACAGGGGAAGCTCTTGGACCCAAGAACTGCAGTTAGAAATATTAGCTGCTTCACTTAGCTTGAATAGACTGGACTAACACCAGTCTCCTGAAGCTGGGGCAGCGATATAAAAATATATCAGACGATCTCCGCTTGCTCAGTGATGCCTGAGGGAACAGAAGAGAATCAGGCTCAGCCTTGGTCACCTGAGCGAGAATGCAACCAAAGTCAGCCTTGGACATGACAGCTGCTTCACAGTACAGTGGATGCTTCAAATCAACATGTAAGAAATTTTTTACAACTTAATGTGTACTCCAGCAACTGTGGGTTCAGCAATTGCGGGTTATCATGTACACAATGGAAAAGAGTGTATTTGACGGCAATGTTTAGGAGGAAGTCTTACAAATATTTGAAAGGGAAGAATGTTGAAGGCCAGATGGAAAAGGCAAGGGAATTGAATTTGAAGGGATAGATTTAGTTGCAGAGCCTGTTTAGGTAGAATGGGCCGAATGTTGTAATTTTTGTGATTCCAGGTGTTTGAAATTTTCCTTTCGGCACCCTATTTTTGAAATATCCCTTTGAATTTTAAACCAAAGTTGGGGAACTAATACTTGAGCAATAGATGTGTCAAACATACTCTCTTCTTGAGTATTGCTGAAAAAAGGCACATGTTGTCAAAGCTTTTCACCTTACACTCATCAGGAAAATTTGCAAGCATACCAAACATGAAGGGAATAACAATTTATACTGCATAAGAAAAGAATGCTGATTGGTTGGCAAATGCACTCTGGTTAGTAGAGGTGTTGCACCAGTCAACTGATGACTGCCAAGCTTTGTTTAAATTCATATCAGGCAAGTTGACTCTTATTGGTCAAGGTATTGCCTTGGGAAACATTCAATGGCTGTCACCTATTTTGTTTGGTTGAAAAAGTAGCAATGTATGTGTGTGTTCTTTCAGTCTGCAAAGGACTGGGCCGTGTGCAAATAATCTATGTCGCTTCTAGCATGTGTGAGTGAGCCACATGCACAAGTGAGGAAACCCCATTTGTCCCTTTAAATCTCAGCTGGTGTATTCAACAGTGAGTATACTGCTGACCCTCAGAAGTGTGCATTTTGTAGGTTTTAATTAATACCCAAATGTAAAAGGTTGTACTTTCAGCTGTCGAGAGGTATCAATTTTTGTTTTTGTTTTGTACGAGGAGGCAGCCAGAGACGGGCAGGAGAAGCTACAAACATAATGATTCTTGGATGTCACTGCTTGGAATTTGCACCGGGCTCCTTTCAATCTGCACTTCTGCTGAAGTTGCAGCAGGAGATTGGAAGAGCCTTATAGTAATCTTACCCCTTCTCATCCTTGTCTCAACCTTAAATGACTCATCTCGCACCGCTAAATCTCTTCTGTGACTGTTTGATGTGTTTTCTACTCCAGAGTGTGGGACGGGTTTCTAGGGTATGGGAGTTTCCACCCAGATAGCCGGGCCACCTGAACAGAATTGAACAAAATGTTAATGTTGATGGAATTTTAAATGTAAGTAGGTTGTGCCCATAATCATGTTGCAGCGTTAATTTCCTGTACCTGCAGTGACCAGGGGTCACTGGAAAGCCCTGACCCTGTGTGTTCCTCCTGCTGCTTGCTGCAGTGACTTTAAATTATGTTACGTTCAGCTTAAATGAGTCTGAATTCAGTCAATTACAGCAGAGCAGGACACACCTGCATGGCTTCAATTGACTGCTGCTCACAGGTCTTCGGTACCTAGGGCAGATTAAAGCAGTCAATTGAATCCAATTAAAAAGCAAGACCAAGAGCATTAAATCAATCAACTGAAGAATGGCTCATTTCTTGGCAATCCCACTCTCCTCTGTGATCCTGGATGAAACCCTGTTCCAGTCACAAATGGAAGATGATTGATTATACTGATTCATAAGAGATTTAACATTGAGGCTTAAGTTAATGAATTTGTGCACAATCTGTAGTAACTCATCAAAATGGGTACCGCATAGACTGGGCATCTCTAGCCGGTATTTTAGTTGGTTCGAGGGGAGTGGGCAGGATGGAGAAAGAGTGCAATGTGGTAGATTATGCAGTTTTATTTTGCTTATAAAGCACTGAGGAGCAGTTTTCAAATGGGGATATCAGACTGGCCTCCTTTTCTCCTGCTGTCGGCCCAACGCTCTGTTCGGAACCTATGTTTTGTGCCGCCTTTAGCAGTAGCCAGCTGAAGTTTCAATGGCATTCCAGGTGGTGGCTGAAGTATTCTCCTACAAATACCAGCATTAATTTCTTACTGAGCAGAGCCAAGGCCCATCACCCAGGGTGCCAGAACGGTTGGGAAGTTCATACTATAAGAGGAAGAAGACTTGCAATTCTATGACATTTCTGACATCCTCAGGATATTCCAAAATGTCGGGGACAAGGTGGGCATAAATTCAGTAGCGATCGAGTGTCACCAGGCTTGAGGTTTCCAAAGCTTGTTAATCGAAGGAGGGAGGGAATGCTGAAGGAGGTGACGAGCTCCCTCGTTCTGGGGGGCTGGGGACACCTGTGTCAGAGTGGGTGACAATGCAGTAAGGATTAGTTCTAACACAGCAGGGAAGAAGAGTGTGTGACGAGGAAGGAAGAGAAACCTTGTATTCATGCAGCTCATCACACGACCTCGGTAAGTCTCAAAGATCTTCCCGTCTACCTCAGAGGTACAGTTGCTGATACAATGTAGGAAATGCGGCAGTCAGTTTGTACAAAATAAGGTCCTACAAATAGCAATGTGTTAATGATGATATAATCTTCTTTAGGTGAAGGTTGAGGGATAAATATTAATAATGGGAAAAACTCTGTATACTTTGGGTTATTTTATGTCCACCTGAGAGGGTTGGCAGGGCCTCAGTTTAATGTCTCATCTGAAAAACGGCACCTCTGAAAATGCAGCACCATCTCAGTACTGCACTGGAATGTTGTGTATTTGGAATTTTGGAAGAAATGTGAGGATTTTTGATTTGGTTTATTATTGTCACATATATTGGGATATGGTGAAAAGTATTGTTTCTTGCATGCTACAAAGACAAAACATACCGTTCATAGAGTACATAGAGGAGAAGGAAGGGAGAAAGTGCAGGATATAGTGTTACGGTCACAGCGAGGCTGTAGAGAAAGATCTCATTAATATATGGTAGGTCCATTCAAAAGTCTGATGGCAGCAGGGAAGAAGCTGTTCATGAGTCGGTTGGTACATGATCTCAGACTTTTGTATATTTTTCCGAATGGAAAAAGGTGGAAGAGAGTACATCCGGGGTGTGTGGAGTCCTTGTTTATGCTGGCTGCTTTTCCAAAGCAGCAATGTGTAGAAGGAGTCAATGGGTGGAAGGCTGATTTGCGTGATGGACTGGGCTACATTCACTACCCTTTGTAGTTTCTTATGGTTTTGGTCAGAGCAGGAGCCATACCAAGCTGTGATACATCCAGAAAGGGTGCTTTTTATGGTGCATCTGTGAAAATTGGTGAGAGTCACAGTGGACATGCTGAAGCTCCTTAACGTCCTGAGAAAGTAGAGGTGTTGGTGGGCTTTCTTAATTATAAAAGGAGCATCGAGCAGTGTCACATTTCTGTATAGTAACAAGAAAGGGAAGAAAAGATGCAATGAACAGACGCAAGATGATGCTTCACAGGCAAGTATATCCAGTATAGTTGGAGCTAATGTGTAAAGTACAATCACCTGCAAATGGTTTCTACCTGGTCATCACTTCCTGATGACAATTCTTTCTAAAGAAACTGTCTGCTGGCACATTGATGTATCATAATTCTTTAATAAAATATGATGTTCATTCCATTTTTTGATGGTCTTTGAGGGTTAGTGGCTCTTTTTATTTTGGTGGAAACATTAAAAGAAAGAGCAAATTTGCATTTATCCAGTGCCTTCCTCAACCTCAGGACGTCCTAAAGCACTATGTAGCTAAGGGAGTGCTCTTCAAGTACATAAGTGTGGTCCTTGGCAACCCTTAATGGTCAATGTTGAGGCCTAGTGACCAAGGTCACATTTCATAAGATATTTATAGTGCGTGAGTAAATCCAGTGTGTAGTATACAGATTCCTGCCACATGTCTACTGTGCAGACCTTTTGCTGCTGTTTACAACCTGTGTGGAGAATGGGGTGGAAAGGTTGTTTGCATAAGTCAAGCAGCTTGTGTCTAGTGGTTATAATGATGTTATCAGCTTGAGTGTGAGAATTTATAGACACTCCCTTAAGACCAATAAACTCTACATTAATGCTACAATTAAGCAACCAGTTGGATCGAGCCTGGAGAAGTCAGTCAGTCTGCAAGATGGAGGTGTAATCGGAATATGACCTGCTGTGAAAGAGAATTTGTTCAAAACTAGATTACGGTTGCTCTGCCTTTGTTATTTAACGGTGCACAAATATTGGGAACTGCTGAATGGAAACACCAAAATGGAAGGAAGAATCACAGTAACTGAGAGGAGGCATAACACCGCAAACAGTAAATTAAAAGATATTAAAATGGAAAATCTTGCTGGAATTTTCTAAAGGCTTAAGAAATTGAACTTTTTTAACCTACTGAAACAAATAAAAAAAATTTGTGAAGATAAAAACAGCCGTTTTTTATATGGTATTGGCAGAGATGCATTAAATATTTATCATAATTTCAACTTCAAGGAGAGTGCCTGGTGTTGGATGTAATGAACAAGTTTGAGAGGCACTAGAGAACTAAATGGAAACTGCACTTCTTTCATCTGTAGAGAAAATAGGAGAAACCGCTTTGTTTGTGCGCAACTGAAGAACTCATACTACGACGTTGGTAAACCAAACAGAGTTATGAACAAGGACAGGATAACCTGTGGAAAACCAGATCCTCCTCTGGAGAAAGCTGATATGGGAACAATACCTCCCTTAAATGAAATAATAGAGATGGGTACACAATAAAGATGTAGGAGGCTGTAGAATCTGTGACCCACCCAACGATTCGAAAAGCATGTATGTGGTTAGCACTATTTTTAAGACATTGGGGGGGGGAATTTTCCTGTCCTGCCATGGGAATCGTAGCAGGTGGGGGGAGGGGGAGGACCATGCAAAAGTCCATTGATCTCAGATGGGATTTTCCAATTTTGGGGTGAACACGGCCAAAAAATCCCGTCCCTTGTGTTGTATCTTAGGGGAAATAAGATCACCTGAGAAAATGTAGCTGAGTGGCTCCAGTGCTGGAGATTGGGTCTATTGGTAGTGAATGGAAACAATTAAACTATTTAAATTTTAAAAAATTCATTCATGGGAGGTTGCTGGCTAGGCCAGAATTTATTGCCCATCTCGAATTGCCTTCGAGGTGGTGAGCCACCATCTTGAACCGCGGTAGTCCATGTTGTGTAGTTGCACCCATAGTACTGTTGGGGAAGGAGTTCCAGGATTCTGACTCAGTGAAGGAACGGTGATGTTTTTCCGAGTTAGGATGGCATGTGGCTTGGAGGGGAACTTGCAAGAGGTGGTGTTCCCATGTGTCTGCTGTCTTTGTCCTTCTAGATGGTAATGGTCATGGGTTAGGAAGGTGCTTTCTCAGGAGCCTTGGTGAGTTCCTGCAGTGCAAGCTTCATGTCTGGTCAAGATGGTATATCCCACCCCAGTTATAGGAGGCTCAAGTAAATATGAGTGGGAGAAGTCTTAAGAACAAAAGAAAGAAGGCAGCATTATTCTTAAGGACACAATGTACCAGTTGTCATTTATATTGGTGCATACTAAATTTTCTATATTCCAAATTTAAGTTTTCCACAGGCTGTGGAAAACTTAAATTTGGAATATAGAAAAAAGAACTTGCATTTATAATACACCTTGTGACGTCTTCAGAACATCTCAAAATGTTCTTCAAAACTGAAATTTTGAACTGTGGTCACACTTTTGTGAGGCAGGCAAATGCAGCAGCTAATCTGCACAAGATAACCTCATACAAACAGTGAATGGGCAATGAATCTGTTTTTAATGATGTTGGTTGAGGGAAGAGCATTTGCCAGGACACTGAGAAGCCTCTCTGCTGATCTTTGAAAAAAGGTTTGACCAAAGCACCAGTCAAAACCTCAGTCTGCTGATTTGGCCAAAATATGGTACCTTGCTTGCAATGAAGTTTAGCCTAGATTATACTCTTCGATTGTGGAGCTGAACATCAGAGGCAGGAGTGTTACCTAACGAACAAAACTGGCACCACGGGATACATGTCAGCAAGTAGATTATCTATAACACTGGATCCCAATTGATAAGTGAGCCAGCTGATAAATTAATCAGTGCGGAAAAATGTTGTTTGCACTGAATGTTTTTGTTATGACTGAATGGATAGATTCATTATTGGCGACAAGAATGGTAATTTATTGATTTGACGAGAGTCCAGCCGTCTAATCAGGTCTACCAAATGGGGACATTTCAAACCACCAGGACATTTGTTAAGCAAGATATTTTGTTGACCTCCTTAAGAACTCTGTTATGATCTTGGCATCATACATCCAAAGCAGCTCCTTTAGCATGAGAATGCTAAAGGAGCTGCTAATGAGGAACCAGATTTGAATTGCACTGACCCTTCATAGGCAGGTTTAGAGGATATAAAGTCCTCTCAACTCTCTTCTACAGGGAGAGGAAAACAAAGAGTTGTGCATGCTTGTAATGGCTTGTGTGGAGAAGAGGGAACGACACCTTTGTGGAGGGTGACAGTGAGGTATGGGTGTGAGAGGACAATGGACTGATGTTGAGTGTGAATGTTGGCTGTTTGGATGAGGGTTTTGAGGTGTCTGGAGAGAGAGAAAGCACCTTCCAAACCCACGACCATTGCCATCTAGAAGGACAAAGACAGCAGACACATGGGAACACCACCTCTTGCAAGTTCCCTTCCAAGCCACATGCTATCCTAACTTGGAAATATATCACCGTTCCTTCACTGTCGCTGAGTCAGAATCCTGGAACTCCCTCCCCAACAGCACTCTGGGTGTAACTACACCACATGGACTGCAGCAGTTCAAGATGGTAGCTGCAAGTTGTGTTGTCCTGAGGACTGTTGTGCAGAAGAATGTTGGGAAAGTCAGAATGTGTGGCTTGGCACCTGAAAGTGTTATACCACTCACTTGTCTTAGCCTCCTGAGGTCTCGATACTCCTGTTGCATTGTCTCCAGGGTGGTGGAATCACAGTACTGCTCCTCATATCTGCGCCACTTTGAATCTCCACGTACTTGGTTGGAAAGGTTGGTAAGATCTCCAGGTAAGAGTAAAGGACCTGGGCAGCAGCTTCCCACGTCTTCTCTCCATTCCTGTGCTTGCTGCAACATCAGGTACCCAAGTGCTGCTGAGCTTTTCTGAAACCTGTGTGGTGCTTTAAACAGAAATCCTTTCTCTGACAAAATGGCTGCATCATTCTACTTATCCACCCTCCTTCATTGATTGTAGAGTCCAGAGGTGGGTACTTAATTGAATAAGGCAGCAAGATTCCACCATCAGACTCATTTATTCTATCCAATCTAAGATACCTGTGAGATCATTCTTCAGTCACATGAGAACTGGACTCTTTATTCAGCTATAACTTATATTTATGGATTGTATTGGTCATATTTCATTGAGAAAGAGATTGTGTATGTATGTGTGTGTGTGTGTGTGTGTTCGTGGGTGATTGGGGATGAACAGAGGGGAGGTTAAGCTCATTAATTAAGTGACTTTTACCATTGTGTGTCCAAGTTGATCTGATGAAAGAAGTAAATGCTGCCAGGTGAAACACCCAGATTCATAAAGTGAGAAATAACTTGCATTTATGTAGTACCATTCTTAGGATGTGCCAAAGTGCTTTACAGCCAATGATGTACTTTTGTAATATAGTTAATATTACAATGTAAGAACATTTGGTTGTGCCTTCATATTAGTGTGTGGCTGTATGGCATCACAGAGCACTGGGTTGATGCCATGCCTGGGGTCCATCCATAATTTCCTGGACTGTGTTTACTACCATGGACAGAAACCAATAGCCTTCCAACAGAGAGTGAGAAGGAAAGACTCTCATGCAATTGCCTGATATAAAGAGAAAAAATGGTGCAGAGGGTGGGGTGGATAAGGAGAGTGGATCATCCACTTGCCCACAAAAACTGACACGTGACCACAGTGGGCCAGGAAAGAGGCATGACACTCACCGATGTCAAAAACCAAAGCAGAAGATCATCCCCTCCCAATACCACCTTGAACAAACAGGGACTTTATGAGAAAACACCGAGCATATTGAAAAGCACCTCATTGTAAAGCTTCATTCGCTCTGTCAGTGAACTCAAGTAAAGATGCTGTAGTATCAGTGACTGGGGTCAACACAGTACTTGTTTGTAAGCACAGCCCTCCCTCCAGTCCTCCGTAGGTCTATGGAACAGGTGACAGAGGACCAGCAATGACCAGACAATGCCCTCAGCACATAAGAGCTTCAAACCTGCCGAGCAGCAACATTAAAAAGTAACAAGCGGCAGTGTCATTTGAGCTGGGCAGGTTTGTTTAAGCAGGGTCTGTATTGTCGTTCTGAAGTCTGTGGCATACAGCTGAGCTCCAGTGAGCAAGTCAAGCCTCAAATTTCCCTCTTCACAATGCACCTATTGTCCATTCCCTCCAAAAAAAAACACAGCACAAATCCACTTGAGAAGCTGTAAACAAGCAAATATTGTTCCGAACAAAACCAATTTGTAAATACTTTTGGGGGAAAAATGCCTTTTCATTTTTTTTTTGCGGACAAGGATATGCGCTGGAAAGCCTGCTTCCCGTGTGCTTTTATCATTCCTTATACAACACTTGCTGTGTATTCAAGCAAAGGAAGGCGAAGTGAGGTTTCAAAGAATTTATTTGAAACGCACCTGACACTCTGGCAAGCTGGCATGAATCCAGGTCCAACTTTTGACCCAGAGGGGATGAAGGTCTTTAAGTACATAGCAGCTTTTTCTACCCTGGTTAGGTTTCACAAAGGGGTATATTTAACGTGTGTTTTTAAAGGTCGCCAGAAACGAAAGTGCCTGACAAAGAAATATGCAATTCAATATATTTTTAGTGGCAGTTCTGAGGGCAGTTTTGTGAAAGGGACTCTTTTTTTTTTAGTTTCTTTTACATTGTGCTAGTTTATAGGCCATAAACAGTAGAAGGATTGACCCTTCCAGTAGGGATTTGACAAACATGGAATCATATGTTAAGAGTTGTCAACCTTCCAGGATTGGCTGCAGGACTTGAAGGTTTATGTCCAGGACACTGCTGTGAACAAGCCTGGATAGAAATCCTAGGGACCTTTAAAAATAAATGGTACTCTTTTTATCTTCTTTGAACTACCGTGATTCGAGAAGGCAGACCACCACTACTTTCTTAAGAAAAATTAGCAATGGGCAACAAATGCTGGCATTGTCAGCAATGCTCACATCCAATGAATGAATTAAAAAACTCTTCAGTTTATTAGTTATAGAAATATTGGTGAGGGAGAAATGGTTATTTGACTGAGAGTCAAGAATGATTTAATTAGGTGATGAAGAAATTTTGCACTGTGAAGTTGGCGTGGGAATGTGTTGGGTCTCAAGGCAAGAATGGATGTGTTCAGTAACCAAAGATATGAGTATGGAGGCTGGGCTGTGGGAGGCAGGAGACCATGTGATGAAGCCTCCAGGAACACATCCAATCAGAGTTGACAACCGTACTGTATATGCAGTGTTATTAAACACTTGCCCAGTTCTTAGTCCGTGTTCCAGAGTCTGAAGGAACCCTCATCACCACATTCAAATTGCAACAGAAATGAAAGATTTGCTCTCACCTAGTCTGCCCTGAGTCCCAGGTCCTTTTTAGATGAAGCAACAGTACTGTCACATACTACATCAGAAAAAAATGATAAAGTTTCTCTCAATTCAATCTGGGTTGCAGAGGTGGAAGAAAGGTCTAATTGACACCTCTTGCCATTGGAGACTAAATGGGTTCCAGTGGTAATGGTATGGAGACAGAAGATGATGAGATATGTGACAGTGATCCATCAGAAAGGGCAGAGCGTGCATTTCCCTTATCCTAAAAGCGAATATGTTTTCATCAGATAGAGTATCATTTAATTTTGCCTCCTGAAATTCAAACCTATATTGCAGGATCCAAGTGTCTTCAAATGACACTTTCTCCCCCCCTACCCACCACATAGACACACATCATGCATCCACCTTTGGGACCCCCTCGAGGCACATTGCTTTCCCATGACAATTGGAAAGTGGAGAGGTCCCTCGCTACCAATGGAATGACTAGACTGTCAAACAGCCCTTTCCCTCCTCTCCAATATTCTGATAACTAATTAATGAACCTCTTCAAAGAAAATGTCAAAAAAAAGCATTATTTTTAATTCCCCTGTGACATTTCCACTGGGGTCACTTGCAGCAGTGTCCTGGAGATTAAACTTAAATTCTCAGAGACTGCAGGAGAATCCTGGAAAGTTGGCAACTACACACCTAACCATATTCTTAATCCCAAACCCTCATGGGCAAAATATAATGTAGAAAGTAGAGCAAGTATACTGTACACTCTGCATCACCACCAGGAGGGACCAGGTGGTCGAAAAAGCCTGCCTGAAAACAACTACCTTCTAAGACTCTTTTTCTGGGCATTCAGTGGGTTACAAATGGGGTCTTAGGAGGCCAAAGACAACGCTTCAACTTTCATAGTTGGAACACGAAAATCCATCGCCGTAGAAACAGGTAGTAACTGTGACAAAAGAGATCTGCCGCATGATACTGGATTTGATTGAAAGGCTCCTTTGTGCAAGTTCATTTCCAAAGCATTGAGGAAGATTAAGATAAAACCCACTATATTTCCCTTGTAAGCTGTTTCCTTGCCAGTCCCTCTCTCTCTTTCATAATTATCAGTGTTTTAAAGATGAAAACCACATAGAGGAAACAAACTCCTTGGCAGGCTGTACTTTTCGGTGTGACATGCTTAGTATTATTGGCTAGTTGTTGAGGCAGGATATACAAGGCAGAGTGACGATCAGTTCCACTTTGCTATAGGCGTTCCAAGTGGATAGGCTGCAGGAAAGGATGTCCCGATGCATGGTACATTGGGGAGACCATGCAGATGCTACGACAACGGATGAATGAACACCGCTCGACAATCACCAGGCAGGAGTATTCTCTTCCTGTTGGGGAACACTTCAGCAGTCACGGGCATTCAGCCTCTGAGCTTCGGGTAAGCGTTCTCCAAGGCGGCCTTCACGACACACGACACCGCAGAGTCGCTGAGCAGAGACTGATAGCCAAGTTCCGCACACATGAGGACGGCCTCAACCGGGATCTTGGGTTCATGTCTCACTATCTGTAACCCCCACAACTTGCTTGGGCTTGCAAAATCACACTAACTGTCCTGGCTGGAGGCAATACACATCTCTTTAACATGTGCTTAACCCTCTCTCCACTCACATTGTCTGTACTTTTAAGACTTGATTGCCTATAAAGGCTCGCATTCCAACCATTATCTTGTAAATTGAGTTTATGTCTTTATATGCCCTGTTTGTGAACACGACTCCCACTTGCCTGATGAAGGAGCAGCACTCCAAAAGCTTGTGGCTTGTGCTACCAAATGAACCTGTTGGACTTTAACCTGGTGTTGTGAGACTTCTGACTACACTAAATTCCTCATAGAGGGTGTGATTTGTGACTTTGACAAGAGTATTTTGGTTCTGTGACAGGGTGGAAACCCAATTGGAGGGATTCAAACATGGGATTCCAGGAAAGATGGGCATGACTTTGAGAGGCGACAAGATGTTCAAGAACTTTGGAAAGCAAATGGATGTTGAAGATGGGGATGTAGTATGCAAGGGTGGAGAGGTCAGTTCAGAACTGGCGCAACCACTGGGCAAACTAGATAGTCACTGAGAGTGGTAGAATTTGTTGGGGAATGAGGAATGTGTGGCAAAAAACCAAATTAACTATTCATGAAACTACATAAGTAAACAAATAAGCTTTAAATCTACTGGATATACATTATACTGAGATTCCAGATTTCCATGTTTTTACATTGCAGTCTTTTCCAAAATTTCATATGATATTCTTCATTCTGTGTACATGACAGTTTTACAAATTTGTTCACAACATGACTACCCCAAAACTATGAACCCAGTAAATAAATTTGTCTGTACAGCATGCAAGAAACAATACTTTTCACTGTATGTTAATATACGTGACAATAATAAATCAAATCAAATAATATCAAGGTGTGCAATTTAATCTGGCCCACTCTATCATAATGGTTATTGATTGAGTAAATTACACATAAGATCATCCAGCAACTGTTGCAGGAATACATCTTATTAAATCATGTGAGTTATATTACACAGTGTGCATTTCTTCAGGTCCATATCCTGTGGTTAAGTGTGGAACATTGAGAATGTACAATCAGTATCATAATATTCTCCCTTTACATGTAAAATAAATCTCAGATTATAAATGCAAATATTTACTCATACTAATGCACAATATTTATTTTCAAAAGTTAATTGTGTAGGGGAAGGGGGACCCAAGACTGAAGGTTCACCTAGGGAGCCGAATCATACAGTGCAGAAAGAGGCCATTCGGCCCATCGAGTCTGCACCAACCACAATCCCACCCAGGCCTTATCCACATATCCACCCACTAACCCCCTCTAACCTACGCATCCCGGGACACTAAGTGGCAATTTAGAATGGCCAATCAACCTAGCCCGCACATCTTTGGACTGTGGGAGGAAACCGGAGCACCCGGAGGAAACCCGCGCAGATACAGGGAGAATGTGCAAACTCCACACAGACAGCGACCTGAGCCGGGATTCGAACCCAGGTCCCTGGAGCTATGAAGCAGCAGTGCTAACCACTGTGCTACCGTGCCGCCCAATGTTCTTGCATTGGCCGTGGGTCAATGGTTAATAGAATCATAGAATCCCTACAGTACAGAAGGAGGCCATTCAGCCCATCAAATCTGTCCTGACCACAATCCCACCGAGGCCCTATTCCTGTGACTCCACACATATAATCTGTTGCATTCTGGTTTGGGGCCAGTAATTGTTTTGTTTAAAGTGCACAAAATTTGAAATCCCAGTTACTCACTGGGAGAATAAAGACACAAGATTCCATGATTTTGAACAAATAAAATAAACTTTATCGTACAAAGTAAAACAATATACAATATCTATCTTGTATTCTAACCTTTAGAATTTATACAAGGTAAATATGAATTAACAAGCAAACTGTGGTCAAACAAGGTACTAACATGGATTGACGATTGGCTGTCAGACAGAAGGCAGAGAGTTGGGATAAAAGGTTCTTTCTCAGAATGGCAACCGGTGACAAGTGGTGTCCCGCAGGGTTCAGTGTTGGGGCCACAGCTGTTCTCTTTATATATTAACGATCTAGATGACGGGACTGGGAGCATTCTGGCCAAGTTTGCCGATGATACAAAGATAGGTGGAGGGGCAGGTAGTATTGAGGAGGTGGGGAGGCTGCAGAAAGATTTAGACAGTTTAGGAGAGTGGTCCAAGAAGTGGCTGATGAAATTCAACGTGGGCAAGTGCGAGGTTGTACACTTTGGAAAAAAGAATAGAGGCATGGACTATTTTCTAAACGGTGACAAAATTCATAATGCTAAAGTGCAAAGGGACTTGGGAGTCCTAGTCCAGGATTCTCTAAAGGTAAACTTGCAGGTTGAGTCCGTAATTAAGAAAGCAAATGTAATGTTGTCATTTATCTCAAGAGGCTTGGAATACAAAAGCAGGGATGTACTTCTGAGGCTTTATAAAGCACTGGTTAGGCCCCATTTGGAGTACTGTGAGCAATTTTGGGCCCCACACCTCAGGAAGGACATACTGGCACTGGAGCGGGTCCAGCGGAGATTCACACGGATGATCCCAGGAATGGTAGGCCTGACATACGATGAACGTCTGAGGATCGTGGGATTATATTCATTGGAGTTTAGGAGGTTGAGGGGAGATCTGATAGAAACTTACAAGATAATGAACGGCTTAGATAGGATGGACGTAGGGAAGTTGTTTCCATTAACAGGGGAGACTAGGACGCGGGGGCACAGCCTTAGAATAAAAGGGAGTCACTTTAGAACAGAGATGAGGAGAAATTTCTTCAGCCAGAGAGTGGTGGGTCTGTGGAATTCATTGCCACAGAGGGCTGTGGAGGCCGAGACGTTGAGCGTCTTCAAGACAGAAATTGATAAATTCTTGATTTCTCGAGGAATTAAGGGCTATGGGGAGAGAGCGGGTAAATGGAGTTGAAATCAACCATGATTGAATGGTGGAGTGGACTCGATGGGCCGAATGGCCTTACTTCCGCTCTTATGTCTTATGGTCTTATGGTCTTAAACACACCGCATTGCGCATTAATGACAGACCAGGCCAGGATGCATCTATGGATTTCACAGCAACCCACCCAGACATCAGTTACCATGGTGAATCACAAAATCTGTTAAAACACTATCTCCCTCCCTACGGATTTCGACTCTACACTTTCAATGACTGAATTCTCTCAAAAGTCATTCCAACTCAGATTTCCTCAATGACTGCCTCAATCTCTCCTCCTGAGACTATATTCCATGGAATTCACAAAGCTACACTCCTGCCTCTATTTACCAGCACAATACCAACTCTTTTGCAACCCACTAGCTTCGCTAAGCCCCTGAGTTTCTCCAAACTCTAATCTCCCAGCTGCACCAAGTTATAACTGGCTTTTAGGACTTCTCTGAGCCCTGACTGCCCTCATGGAACCCGTGACCTTTCCGTCACCTTCTCAATTCCTAGAATTTTTCTGAGTCCTAACTGTCTGGAGCCTGCAAACAGTTCCTGGGACTACTCTGTTAGCTGCAAACCACATGAGATCAAAACTGCAACCAACTGCTGCACCAATGGCTCCTAGGCCTTCTTCATGCCCTGACAGTCTGAAATCTACTAAAAGCAGCATCCTTCAGGTATATCCTCTTCCCCTGCTGCAGAACATTCCAATCAATTGTACCACGTAAATTCCACACATCTCCATGACAATGGAGACTTTCAGGGTTCACTGAGTGCTTTTTAAACTAATTTAACTCCCAAAACAAAACATCTCCTTGGACTGCACCTCTTTGCAAGCAGTGTAGACATCACGTCTCCAGCTAAGTGAAGTTCACCTGCTGTCTTAGAGTCTTTTCATTCTAGCCGTTAACCCCTCAAGTTGACATGGGCCTGACCTTTCCAGTGTAATAGACTCCATCCTGCCTTGGTCGCAACTATCCATTTTTCTACAGTTAAAATGTAATCTTCGCAAAATTAAACATTATATGAAGCATGAACTGGATATTTCAGCAGTTTGTAACATAAAGTTCACTGCAGCTGGATAGTGAGGCCGAACCTTTCATCTCTACGCCACCACTTAAGCAAACTTACTGTCCTGTTCGATGGCTTCTCTTTGGGGTGCTGCAACTCAATGAATGTGGGATAATGGGTCCCAGGTCCCTGCCTGCATTTCTTGATTTACAGTGACACCACAGCAGACAGTTGACCCAGTTGAGTGAGACAGTTCTCCACAGGAAGATGCAAAGCACACATGCAGAACCAACAGTTCAAATGAATTCTGTTCATTCGATTCAGCATCCTTTCACTTGTTCTGTGGAATCTCGCTGAACACTGCCTGGTACTTGTCATTCTTCTATTACCTTTGTTAAGAAAAAGAAAGGGGAAAGAAATAACACTGAATTGCAGCTTGGAAAACGTCCCTAGCTGGGATTGTTACGAACAGATAATAATCGGGGGCACAAGGAGCAGTTTATCGGAGAAAGCGGAGGGGTTGCTCCAGTGTTATGAATGGCACTGCCTGAAATAAAAGGTTAAGCACCCTCGTGCTCCTCCTGCTCAAGCCTCAACATGAAAGCATTTTGGTTTAAATACCTGACCCCACTGTTCACTTAGTCAGAAACAGCAAACCATTCTTTCTTTCAATGATGTTTGCTAACTACAGTAGTAACTGCTGCTCTGTAAACTCTGAGCCAACAAAGATATAAATGTCAAGATTGCTAACTTGCTCATGGAATCTCCACAGATGCATCATCTCTCGGCCAACTTCTCTGAACCAAAGGACTATTAATCTGAGGTATTCCTGTCATAATTCTTACCAACAGGTGTGTGCAGCACAAAGAGATGGTTGTACAGAGTAATGATGCGAATTTGGACTTTGTTTTCCCCCAGCACCATCACTATCTCTACAGTCAGTCAAGACATCTATATATCCAGGGAAGTTACTGTAGCTTATCGAGTGCATTCCAATGGAACCAGTTCTGTACAATTTTCTAGCTCCTAGTTCTGTGGCCAGACCTCCTTTGCTCCATTTCTAATGGAGGGACAGTTGAAAATACTTGCTTCTTGGGTGACCTCCAGAGAAAGAATGATGTGCAAGCAATCTTGAGCATGTATGTTTGTATGAATATCTCCAAAACTCAGTGGGTAAATGTTACACTTGCCCTGCCTGAACCACCCATTGAGTGATACTGGGACAGCTGCTGTGATTTGCTTCAGTGTTCATGCATTCCTGGTCTTTTAGTTTGTGCCTCACTGTTTGAAAGTGCCCCTCATTTCGGAGCAGCACAGGATTAGATTCTGCTGTAATGCTCGGCTGCCTCAAATAATACACAAAAGGTGGCAACTCGGGCAAGGAAGGATGGTGCTGATGTAGTGAACTGTTGCCCAGGATGCCACGGCTGCCTTTGGTAGAGGACAGAAGAAGGGAAATAAAAGTTAGAGAACACTTTATTTGCTCGCTGTCCATCACCTGCACCGCTCTGTAATTGTCGAGTTTCCCTGATGGGTGGGAATATAGGGCAGAATGTTGCAATGTTGGGCTATTTGCTTAGGCTGAGCACTTTCCTTGTGCTTGGCCTAAGACAATCAGGGCTGGTGCTAGAGTTGTCAGTATTTGGATACAAGGAGGCAGTGCCCTTGATACATGACAGTCCTTTTCCCCAAGGTGAGGCTGCTGTTCATGCTGTGCTGAGATTTCCAATGGCTGTGGGTTCTTCCTTTATGGTGTCAGGAATAGGTCACAAATGGTGAGGTTGTAATCTTGAATTTCTTTTCTCAAAAACCTCATCCTTTTTTATGTCGATCTGTTCAAATCAATGAGTTGGTTGCATCAGCTCATTGGGTGGTATTCTCATCTCCTAGTCCGAATGTTGTGGCTGCTTTTACACTGTACCTGAGACACACCTCAGCCCTGAAATAAGAGAAGACTTTGGTGGTAATGCCGATGAATAAGAAGATGTCTTTATGAAATAAAGAAAAAAGTCTTACATCTATATAATGGGTGGGATTTTTCTGCCCGCTGTGCTGGTCCGGTAGCATAGCAGGGTGGAAGTATGAGTGCAAGGCGAGGTCCGTAGGAGCAGGAGGAAGGAAGGTGGGAACTCTGCATCGGGGTTGGGGTCAGCAATTGGTGGAGGGTGGCGATCGGTGGGTGGGTATCCATGCAGAGGAGAGGGTGGCAGCATACACAGTATACTGGGAGAGCAGGGAACCTGCACAATGGCGCTCCGAGCAGTCTGCAGCCGGCTTCCTGGCATGAATAGGCTCCGCCCACTCCCCCGGGAGGAATCACATTATAGTTTCTTGTATTGTACAGAGTGCCGCAAATTACCACCACTTGCTCCACCTTACTGGATACCCCTCTTGACACTTAGAATTTTTCTGAGAAGCCTAAATGTTTTTCACAACCTCAGGACGTCCCAAAAATGCTTTGCAATGAATGAAATCCTTTGATATGTATTAACAGTTGTAATAAAGGAGATATGTCACATGGTTTGCTAATATCACAACTTCAACCTTGCCATTTGCCTGATTGTAGCAGTAACTTCCACATTCAGATATTTAGGCATGGGCAGCTGGCTATCAATGATGGCAGAGACACGAGGAGACTCACTCCAGGTCTAGCTGTTGACATTTAGTTTGTCTTTCTGAGGTTTTTTAATTCCTGACTGGAGAACACTCGGACCCTGTCCCACCAGAACCTCTGCCTCTGCTTTGGAGGGTAGGAGGCCCCGCTTCCAGGCATTTGCCAATGACCTCTTTGTCCAGCCGTGTGATAGCATCTGCTTGGTGCCCCCTCGCTCAGCATGCTTCAGATTGTGAACTGAGCAAAATAGAAGGGAGGGTCAATCGTGTGACCCATGCTCCATGGGCCCACTTGTTTGTATGCAAACACTGGGCCAGAGGATCAGCTCTATAGAGCCAGAGAGCTAAAATGTTATTATAACTCAGTGCCTGGGGATGAATGGAAAAACATCTGGGACCCAGACGGCTCAATTTATTCAATACGCAATCCCTGTTCAAGAGATTTCAGAATGGGTAGTAAGAGGCAGCTTACATGAGACACTAGGGAGCATTAAAGCAGCATGCACACTCTTATTAACACTCAGAAAATAGACTTGCTTTGGTTATTTTATTTGAAAGAACACTAACCCTGCCTCTGTTGTACAAACAGAACACACAACAGGAAGCAATAAGCCTCATGTGGTCTGGAGGTTAGAAAGACTCGCCTCTGACCCAGTATTTCCCAATCATCAGGTTATTCCTACATGCTTTCCCTGTGCTTTCATTTCCCAAGTTTCCTATCATCTCCTCCAGGCACTGATTCTTGCTGGGGTATGATTTCATCTAAGTGCTGATTTGAATGCGTGTATATTGATAGTGAGTGTCAACAGGACATCTAACCTTCAGACTCTGCCCTTCCCCACCATCCAGGAGGAGCTGTAAGATGGCAAAAAGAAGCAGGATCCCTGGCAGATTTATATTTTCTCCCTGTTATGACCTAGTGGCCCTTCCCTTACCTGCTGCCCCCAATTGCCCCACTGGCTGGAACTTGGTAACCTGGGACAATTTTGAATATATGACTTTGATCTACGCTAAGCAGTACCTTTACCTGTTCGGCATTTGGAGAGTTTCTCATTATCTATATGGTCCACTCCAATTTGCCCAATGAATAATTCCAGAAATTCTGCCTCTCTTACACTTGAACATTTTAGGTGCCAGACTTTGTGTAAAGAGCCGCTTCTTAATATCAGTCCTGAACTTACCTTTTTCCACTTTACACCTGTAACCCACTATTATTTGTGATTTAATGTTAAATTGTCTTCTGGATTAATCTGATCTACATCACTGTCAATTTATCAATGAGCTCCCCTCTTAGGCACCTCTGTGGAAGATTGAGGAATCCAAGTTTTTCTTGCCTTTGTATTTAAAGTTAAATTGCATAATATTCAGACCACTTTACTTGTTTCTGCTTCGTTTTATTGTTTGTCATCTTAGGATCATTGTTTCTTTTGCTGTTGCTTTACATTCCTTCCTTTCTTTCATTCATTCAACGTATTTCATTTGTTTCCCTCACACTCTCGTACTCTCTCCAATGAGACAGTCAGACCCTGACACCACAGACCCCTGTATGAAGCTTGCTGTGTTTTACCCAGTATGACGGCCGCATCCACTTGCAATGCCTTGGCCTTTGAGAGAATCTTGTTGGGCCTATTGGAAGCTTATGTGACAGAAAAGAAACACAAACATGTAGAAAAACATTGGAACAGAAAATTCATTAGTGTGGTCACAAGATCACAAACTAAATCCTAAAGCTTTGGTATCAATCGAACTTGTTACTTTATGTCACGAATCAATTCTATCATTCCCCTCTGCCAATTCATTCTGTTGTTCTATTTCATTCCACTACTTTATTTCACCAGTTCCTTCCTTTAATCTAGTCGCGAACCATACGATTCTATAATTTATCTCAATCATCCTTTGCAACACAGCATAATGAGGCTGACAATTGTTACTGAGAAAGACATAAGACAAAGAGTGAAGTAGTGAATTGGAAAAAAGCAGATTTCGAGGGATTGAGGATGGAAGATAAACCGGAAAAAGAATTTGACAAAGACATCGGGCAACAGTGGGAAATACTTTAATCAATTGAGCCCAGAAGAAAAATATTTGTTCTAAAAAGTGGGGAAAAAACTAACCAATAATGAATCGAAGTGGATGGATTTTGAGGCAAGGTCAAATTAAAACCAAAGTAAAAGACAACAATGGAAAGAACGACAAAAAGGAATATGTAGAGTCTACAAAAAGTCAAAGAAAGAAAGAAAAGATGATGTAGAAGATTAAATTATCAAGGAATATAAAACAAAATATTATTCTCCAGACACATTAATAACAGAAGAAAAATCAGGATAGGGATAGCGCCACTAAGGGGTGCTCAAGCTAAACTCACAGGTAACGGCAGTGAAATGGCAGAAATATTAGATAATTAATTTGCCTCAATATTTATCAGGATAATTAACATGTTGGGCATGCCAGTCAAAGAAAGAGGTCAAAAATGATGTAAAGACATTTAAACAGAATGGTGTAGGGAGATAATTGGTGAACTATTCAGATTTCGAGAGGATGAAATCATTGGGCCGGATGCATTGCATCTGTGCATGTTAAAAAACATTGGGGAAAGATAACAGAGGCACTATTATATCATAGAATCCCTACAGTGCAGAAGAGGCCATTCAGCCTATCAAGTCCGCACTGACTCTCTGACAGAGTATCTTACCCATGCCCGCTTCCCTGCCCTAACCCCTTAACCCCACACATATCCCATGGCCAATCCACCTTTAATTTTATTGCAGTGTTAATGTAAATCTACTTGTGACACTAATGAATAAGCTTAAACTTTAAACCTAATGTGCACATCTTTGGAGGAAACTGGAATACCTGGAGGAAACCCACAGACAGTCACCCAAGGCTGGAATTGGAGCCGGGTTCCTGGAGCTGTGAGGCAGCAGTGCCATCAAGCTGCTCTCTTTTATATACATGTAAAAACTCATCACAAAATAGGAAATGGTGACAGAGGAATGGTGCACATCAAATGTAACTCCTTCATTTGAAAATTGAGTTAGAACAGGGATCTATTGACCAGTTTGTTTGATATCAATGGTGTGAAAGAAAATGGAATCTTTACACAAAGATGTAACTAAAAAATATCTAGGATTGGAATTTTCTTCTGGGGGTGGGAAGCAGGAGTTCAGACTGTTTCCGAATCCTGAATTCCACACCCTCCCCCCAAGGAGAAAACATTTGGATTTTGGGATTCTGACAGAAGTGGCCCCCTAATTGGCATGGAGATGGGTTTTGTGCCCAGTTATGGGCAGCTGATGGACGCTTGAAGCTGGAGAGAGGGCAGATAGGAGATCTTTCAGCTTGAGAGGAGCAACAGGTTGCAGTAAAGGGGTAAGTAACTGAGAGCATGGGTGGGGAGAGAATAGAGCCAATGTTTCGGGTCTAGATGACCCTTCGTCAGAGCTCATGGGTCATCTAGACTCAAAACATTGGATCTATTCTCTCCCCACACATGCTGTCAGACCTGCTGAGATTTTCCAGCATTTTCTGTTTTTGTTTCACAGTATTTTATTTTACCCATTATGCCAGCCTGTTCCTTATCTACAAGTTCTGAAGAAGAGTCATTTGACTCAACACGTTAACTCTCTTTCTCTCACCACAGATATGTCAGACCTGCTGAGCTCTTCCAGCACTTTCTGTTTTATTTTACAATGTACTCCATAGATTACTCTTCAGGTAGCCCTAACAGCAGAACAGAATTGTAAATGTTTGGGAAGTGGTACACCACATGAATTGGTACTGGGACCACTGGGTACTCGCAATGTACAATAACTATCTGGATTTGGGAATTGAAAATGCAAATTTACAATTTACCGATGACACTAAATTGAGGGATGCAGTTAACTCAAAGGAAAAAGTACAAGAAGACACTGATAAGCCAGCAGAAAGGGTGTATATTTGGTAAATTAATTTCAGTATAGGAAAGGATGAAGTGCATTTTGGAAGAAAGAATAAGGAGGTCATATACTGTTTGGTTAATAGTCTAAATAGAATCGAAGAGTAAGGGTTCAGGGTTGTGTAGTGATAATGTCAATCATAGGCCAGGGGCCCAGCTAATGGTGGAATTTGAATTGAATTAAGTAATCAATTCAGTTAATTAATAAAACATGTGGAATTGAAAACTAGTTTTAGTAATAGTGCCATTACATCGGTTGTAAAAACCTATCTGGTTCACTGAAGTCCTTCAGTTGTTTCGAAATACAAAACTTGAATATTGCTGAAAAGAGAGACATGCTGCTGAACGTTTTCATCTTGCACTCATCAGGACAAACACAAAAATACCAAATTTCAAACAACCACAACAATTTATACTACAGGAGAAAAGGGTGCTGATTGGTTGGCAAGTCGAAGCTAATTGGCTGAGGCATTGCCATGGAGAAAGCAACGGGGAACTATAGATTCCCCAAGCTCCTGCATAATTCAAAAAGTGCAAACTTAAACATATTCTTTTTCTTTGCAGAGAATGAGTCCCTGTGTATGAATGTATGTTGCTTTTGGCAAGTCTAAATGAACCATGCTACGAGCTTGACTTAAATTGGTTGTTAGTGTAGTTATTACCTCACTCAGGATTATTGAGCAAGAGCTGCCTAATCGTAGAATCACACCTAACTTTTATTTTAATGTTTTATTTTGTGTTTTGCATGGATGGACTGGTTGAGTACGGTCTTTACTCTGCCTGTAATGAACAATTGAGGGAACATGCTGTTTGACTTGATCAGCCAATTGTTGGGATGCATGGCCTACATTCCTGTACTGAAATTCATATATGACATTGCTCGGCTGTGTGGTAGACAGAATGTTGCACATGGCTACACAAGAGTACTTTCTTCTAACAGGATGCTACTGTCAGTCCAAAAAGATGTTCTGGAGAAGATTTACGAATATGTTGTCATGATTGTAAAACTTTAGCTATGAGGAAAGATTGGATAGGTTGAAGTTGTTTTCCTCGGAACACAGGAGGCTGAGGGGTAGCTTAATTGAGGTACGTAAACTTATGAGGGGCCGAGATAGGATAAATCGGAATGACCTATTTACATGAGCAAGAGGGGTCAAAGATGAGGGAGCATAGAGTTAAAGTAACTGATAAAAGGATTAGAAGAGAGATGTGGAAACATGTTTTCAGCTAGAGGGTGATAGGGACCTAGAATTGATTGCCTGAAAGGATGGTCGAGGCAGAAACTCTAAAATAAATAATTGGATGCCTACTTGAAGAGCCATGAGCTGCGGGGCAATGGACCTAGTGGAGGAAGGTGGGATTGGGCTCATTAGCTCTTTGTTGACTGATAGGGACACTGTGGGCTAAATGGCCTTCTTCAGTGTCTTACACTTTCTATTATTTCTATGATCAGTCCCTCCCATCACTCACCGTGTCATTCCATTCTATCAGTTCCTCCCATCTCTCACTCTGTCACTCTATTCTATCAGTCCCTCCCATCACTCATTCTACCCCTCCATTCCATCAATCTTTTCCATCAAATAATTTCTAAAGTCCTGGAATGGTCCCATTAATTCTCTCTCTCTGGTAGTCCCTCAAAATGAGAAGGATGCTTGCCTTGGAATATGTCTAGTGGAAAAAACCTATTCGTGGAATATTTTAATATGGAGAGGCTGCTGCACTGCAGCTACCAGGACCAGGAGACACTCCTGCTCTTGTCACATGCCATAGGCAGATTGGAAGGAGCTGCAGGCTGATAATCGACCTGTTTGGCCACCTTATGAACAGACCTTCTGTGAACATCAAGTCCAGGGGCAGGACTTGAACCCTGAGCTTCTGGCTCAGTGGCCGGGAAGCTACTACTGCGCCACAGGCCCTTCCCTCCCACTAACTGATTGCAGGATGGACAAATGAAATCAGATGATTTGTGAGGTCAGTTACGCTGACTTGGAAACTGAGGCTTTCTATTGAAAGAGCCACACTGAGCAGCTTAGCAACTGCAGATGACTCTGTCCTGGGTTTGAAAGCTTGTGTATTTGTTTCGTAGAATGATATATACATATTCTATATGAGCTGTTCCAATCAGAACAAACCCAGTGTTTTCTGAAGGAACTGCAAGCACAATCACAGAGAACTTTTGTCTCCTGGTACAAAGTGTATCCATTCTTGCAAATGGAATTATTTTGTCTTGACAATACATATCGTGGTGAAGTGACGCATAGTTCTTCTGAAAATGGTGTCACAACCAATCAGACGTCTTCATTTCATCAATTTAGTGCAGAATATCACAAGAGTTTGTGATGCGCGATATAACACACGAGAGGCGTGATGTACTCGGGAAATAAAGGCTTTTATTGCCAACGATAACAGAGCTACCATATAGAGTACACGATCCCAGACTAAAGGGTCACCAGGCAGAGCAGTGACCTTTATACCTCTCCCAGGAGGCGGAGCCGACTGGGGTGTACCATAGGACTATATTAACAGGTAGAACAGCCCAACCCTAACCCCAACAGTAACATATATACAGACTCATAGTACTGGCCAGACCATGGCTCAGCACTACCTAGTGGGAACCAACAATGGTTCACCACAGTTTGCATTAAGGACTCCAATACTAATATTTTGACATGGAATTTCTGAAGGCTGTAGGCTGCAAAAGCGTCCAGGGTAATAAGAGAGGCTAAAGTAAGGCTTGAATATACTTGAGGATTGGGCAGAGCAGTACAATTTAATGTAGGGAAATACCTGGAGTGGACAATATAATCCAGGAAGCAGCTGGAAAGAATATCATCGGTGGAATTTTTTCATTTTTTGACTGAGTGTCAACACTGGCGAGAAAAGTAGGGTGTAGCCTGCTGGCGACATTGACGGGTTTTCCCGCCGTGGTTTTAGCCACTTTGACAAATAAAAATTTTCACAGCCTTCTGAGGTGGGTGGAATCTGACACACCCCCTCTGCCATCAGCCGAGTGCTTCCATTAGTGGGGTGCTCCATTTAAATACCTCCCCCTGCACTCCCCAGCACTTGCTCCAAGTGCAACCAACTGAAGGGCTGCAAGGAAATCTACCCTGAGGTTTTCTGAGGGTGCCCTCACCAGCATGCTTGATGCTGTGGAGGAGAGGTGCCACACCCTGTACCCTGCAGGTGGCAAGGAGACCCTCCAGCAAAGTCACCAATCCCACATGGGATCCGGTGGCAGCACTGATAAACACCAGCTCCTTCAGTGGAGGATGGACATCTAGTGCAGAAAGATGATGAATGATCTCCTCTGTTCATCCATGGTTAGTCACTCTTCTCACATATCACCACTGACACATCCCTAGGGAGCTCACTCACAGCCAACTGAAGGGATGCCAGACATTTTCATCTCCCTTGCAACTCATCTCCTCATCCCCTACCAGTTCCCACTCACCAACCACACATGACAGGCATCCTTGCCATCTGACCTGGCATGCGATCTGTTTAACCCCTCCCCATCTGTCCTCTTGTGGGACAAGCTGGCTCACGATAAATGATGAGAGATCTCAGATGGGTGGAGGAATGGCTGAGTTAAAAATCCTCTTGCCATTTGTAGAGAGAGCCCTCCTTCTGGTCAGGGCGGAAGAGGACCATTCCTGCGCCGAGGTCGAGGTGGGTGCCAAAAAGCCAAGTGAGGACCCACAGCGCCATCATCCATCGCACCAACCTAACCTGAGCCTTATCTCTTCTATTCTTATGCCCCTGCCATGCACTCATGCCATCTCCCTTCTCTGGCAGGCACATCAGGGGAGCAGCCTAGAACCGCCACCAGCCAGGGACTAGACACCAGCCCAGACAGCAACTATGATGAGTTCTTGGGCATCTAGATAGAAGAGGCATCACAGCTTTCAGTTGTATCCTCCATCACTGCAGAGACATACATCTCAGTTGGATTTAGTAGTAGAGAGGCTTGGGGTCACAAACAGCTGAGAAGCTCACTTGCTCTGATCCGCATAGCAGGTGGGGGGCAAGGATGTCCCAGGGAGCTGGCACTCAGAGGAATGCTGGAGGCCAGGACTCTGTTGAACCCCAGGCCAATGACGTGTTCTGGATGCAGTGGTGCATCAGTTGCTGGAGCTCCAAAGGCAAAGTAGGTGTTATGGTGAAATTAAAGTGATGGACACAAAATGGTTACCTGGCACACAAAATGGACTCTGGGAAGGGACATTAAAAGGCACTAACTTTGGGCACAGACAGTTACACAGAGTTAAAACCTGCAGTATCTGAATTGCTGCAGGAAACTGGTCAGACCTGGGGCACTTTAAGGTGTGAGATAAAGAGCAGACCCAGAACAATGAGTTTGATAACAAGGTCAGCCACTGATGGGGACATAAATGCATAAATGTATATATATCGAAACCAGTCATTGATAGAGGACATAACTGCATGAATGTATCCATTCTACGTACAATGATGTGTTAATTGTCCATGTCCGTACCTGTCTGCTTGTAACGATGTGTTAACTATCGATGTCCGTATCTGTCTACTCAACTTGTAATGATGTGTTAACGGCTAATGTCCGTACTGCCTATTGTCTAAAAAGTATAAAAGATGCTCGACTACCATTGTGTAGTTGAGAAGGTAGCTGCCAAGTACTGTGGAGTACCAGTGCTTTCTCCCAAAGCTTTGTCCGAAATAAAACTGTTTTGTTGAACCTCCAAGTCTGACTCCGAAGTGGTAAATTTCCCACAACATAGGGAACATCAAGAAGGGATGTCAGCCAAACTCCTTGGAATGAAAGGCCGAATGGAAGAATCCCAAAGCCTCCCATCTGAGGAGATTGTACTGACACTCCGAGGCAATCAGGTCAACACTGCGAGGGTGGCAGCTGCAGTGAAGACCTTTGTCCTGCACTGGTGGAGGGCATGAACTCCATAGTGCAGGCACTTGTGGGCATCCACGTTTGCCAGTGCCAGAGGATGGCAGGACAGCTTGGCCTCACTCCAGCTGCTCCTCTATCCCAAGGAGGAAGTCTGGGGCCCTCGAACTCCCAGGGAGGAACAGAAGCTGGTCCACAGTGAGGGCCTTCCACCCAGGAAACTCGGAGTGTCCAGCTCACCTGTCTCTCCTCTTCCTGTGATTAAATAAGCTCCAGTCTCACAAATTGTGGAGGGTGGCACCACCACACACCAGCACCCTTAAAGCAGGCCAGGTCTCCCCGCTCCAAAGGACACCTGCTAAGGTCATCACAGACAACAGGATATGTCAGACAGCACGTTGCTTCCACCTCTGCTGTGGATCCTGGGGAGATACCAAGCCGTGGCGATAGTGTTAGAAAGGTTAAGAAAGCCTAATTGCAGAGCATGGGCATAGGTGTTGTTATACACTTGTAGATAGCACAATGTAAGTAATCACCCACCTCTGCAGGAAGGGACATCTCCATGATGGGACAGTGTGGTGACCCTAATCCTGTGTATCCATAAACTGGGAGGTGCTCTGAGCTCTTCTGGCCATTGTCACTACCTGATGGCCTTCCTCTGCTTCCTCCAGGGCTTCCTCCTCATTGCCCACACCTGTTGTAGCAGGATACCCTGCCAAGCTTTATAGCCGTTGCCCCATGTCTGGGAGGTTGCACATCCTCAACTTCTCAGTGAATGCTGAAGACAACCCTTATGTGTCACAGAATAGGGAATTCAGTGCACAAAGTGTTAACAGCTGACCAGTAATCAATGTCACTGACACACATCAGGGCTGAGTTTGTGGGCATAATACGATCTATCTGTCAAAGTTAAGGAATGTTAATAGATTAGTGTGTTAGTAATCTGGCAGGCCCTCAGTTCATTTGATTTAGTTTAATTGGTTATCTGATTTATTCAAAATAGTGGTATCTGATAGGAAAGGGTGAGCTCTTTGGTTTCCTGGCTCCATATTAAAGTTAACATTGTCCCTCAGTTAGTTTAATTTTGTTTAATAGTTTCAACCTAAAATAGTATTAGAGTTAACATGCTCAATCCTTAACTCACTGGCAGTGCTGCACCCCCGTAATTGTCGATCCTACAGGCCTTATCTACTGGACAACCCACTGAGCCCAGGTTGCCCCTCCCAGTTCCAGGCACCTTCAAGAAAGCAGAGGCCAAACCGTTAAGGATTTCTGCCTCAGAGTGGGTTATAAATGGATGACCTTCCCTCTCATTGCTGAGGTCCCCATCCCATCCCTCCCCCACCTTACCTCTTGGATTCCCCGGTGGCCACAGGGGTGGGGAAGTTACAGTGGTGAGGCCTGCTAATGAGTGCCAATGGGTATTCTGACCTTTTGGGGTGGGAACCTCATAAGGTCATTGTTAATGTCACAAAAACAGAGGTAGTTTAAGTGATCTATATTTGTATTGTAAAATATTAGAAATACTGTATGGATTTAAGTGGGTTTAATTTAGTGATTCTGTGTAAGTAGTATAAAACTCTAATTCGATTCATAGTAGACAGGTGTTTGCATGTATGGAGGTTTGGTTAGTTCAAAATGTGCTTCGATTGTTCTTGGAGAGTTATAGCTTGAAAAGTAAACCAGCTGGGAGAAGTAAGAAGTTATTGCTTAGGAACCAGGGCACCTTTAGGTTAGTAAGGGTTTTTGGGATTATGTTTTAACTGAATGTGGCTGAATATAGCAAGCTAGAGAAGGCATACTTCTCTCCGCTCTGCGAGGGGGGAAAAAAAGCCATACCATGGAGTGCAGAGATCTAAAGGACAGCTAGTTAAGAAAACTAGAGAAATTGAGAGAAGTTTCCAGAAAGTTTGAAGTTGACTGAATAGAGAAATGGGGACTAGAACAGGATACTGTTCAGTGAAAACATACAACTGCAAAGGAGTTGGCTAGTTTGAAGCCAGAAAACATATTTGAAGTGGTTCTAAGGTTTGTGAGACCTTGCTACAGTTTGTGAGACACTGTTTGAAAAAAATTGCAGAAATTGGTGGCTGGATCTCAGTGCAAAAGCACTTAAGAGAAAAGAAGCCTGAAAGGAGAGGAGGAAAACCTGGCGCTGGATTTTTAATGAAAACAGCTGGTGGAAAACATTTTTTTGAAAGAAGATTTTAAGCCGTGACTTTTGGGAGTGGAGTACATGTGACAATCATCTGGGGGGATTTTGAGAAAAGATTGGTTGAGTGGTATCGGCCATTTGGTTTCAGAGAGGGGTTTCATCTTTGAAAACTGTATACGTTTATGAAGCGGGGGGTGGGTAGAGGAGTTGTGTATTGTAATCAAACGCTTCATGTTCAATAATTTTTTTTCTTGCTGTTTAAACTAATGAGCAGTCCTGTGAGTCTGTTCCTCCACATTTTCTTCTGAGCCAGGGTTCCATTCTGGGATCTTCCCATCCATTAGTAACACCAACTGGGATTGTAACAATGGGTGTGGGGCTATTGCAGTGGCATATTTTGCAAACGCAAATCCCACTTTTTGGCTCTCATGAGATTTTGCGCCCCAGCACCATTTATGCCCGTGGTGCATGGGGGCACAAAATCCCGGCCCATGAGTTTGGGAAATGACTGAGCTGATGGTCCGGATTGAAGGTGAGGTGAACTGAAATTGTTGCAACAATGCTTGTCGGCAGTGAGTAAAGCAAATCAGATGTTCAGCTGTGTTAAAAGGTTGATGTTGGATTGAACGAGTGAGGTGATTCTGCCACTTTATTAATGTTTGTGATGACTACATGTACAATATTGTGTGCATACAGTTTTGTTCACTACAGCAGAGATAGGATATTCAGGCTATTGACAGGATGCTGGCAGGAGGAACCAGAATGAGCATGGGAACGCAAGAATTGGGCAGTAAGGAGTGATTGCATAAATAGGACATCTGATTGGAAAAGAGAGAGGGCTGAGATGTGATATGATTCTGCTGTTTTAGGATTGTAAGTCATAAAATCCTACAGTGCAGAAGGAGACCCATCGAGTCTGCACCAACTCTCTGACAGCATCTTATCCACCCTATCCACGTAACCTCACGTATTTACCCCGCTAATCCCCCTGACGTACACATTTTGGGACACTAAGGGGCAAGTTTAACATGATCAATGCACCTACCCCGCACATGTTTGGACTATGGGAGGAAATGGGAGCGCCCGGAGGAAGCCCATTCATACATGGGGAGAACTCCTCTCAGACAGTCACCCAAGGCTGGAGTTGAACCTGGGTCCCTCAAAGTCTCTCTTGTGTGTTCCCAATCTTCTATCACTTGGGTTCATCCAAACTGCTCCATTTCAAATGCACAGTAAATGTTTGCAGTGGCTGAAGAAACCACTGTGCCACCCCTTGCTAAAGGTATTAGATTATGATGAGTGATTGCACCTTGTCGACAGGAATACAGATAAAAGACAAAGCCTGCACTTTAGGGCAGGTAAATCCGAAACTAATCCATGGAGATAGACTGGGTGTGTAGTCAATCTGACAAGCTGACTTCCTACCCAGAGGTGAAAGCAGTTAGCAATTGATGCATTAAAATGCAATTTAAATGGATTAACTTCAATGTTGTCCCTGAAGCACCTGGTGCTATACACCAATTGAGTTTCTGATTCGCTTGGTGCTGTGAGACAGTGTCTCTGATTGTCATGGTGTTGTGACAGAGTTGTCTTTGATTGTCATGGTGTTGTCTCTGATTGTCATGGAGTTGTGTGACGGTGTTGTCTTTGATTGTCATGGTGTTGTCTCTGATTGTCATGGAGTTGTGTGACGCTGTTGTCTTTGATTGTCATGGTGCTGTGTGACGCTATTGTCCCTGATTGTCATGGTGCTGTGTGATGCTGTTGTCCCTGATTGTCATGGTGTTGTGTGATGCTGTTGTCTCTGATTGTCATGGTGCTGTGTGATGCTGTTGTCCCTGATTGTCATGGTGCTGTGTGACGCTGTTGTCTCTGATTGTCATGGTGCTGTGTGATGCTGTTGTCTCTGATTGTCATGGTGCTGTGTGATGCTGTTGTCCCTGATTGTCATGGTGCTGTGTGATGCTGTTGTCCCTGATTGTCATGGAGTTGTGTGATGTTGTTGTCCCTGATTGTCATGGTGTTGTGTGATGCTGTTGTCTCTGATTGTCATGGTGCTGTGTGATGTTGTTGTCCCTGATTGTCATGGTGTTGTGTGATGTTGTTGTCCCTGATTGTCATGGTGTTGTGTGATGCTGTTGTCTCTGATTGTCATGGAGTTGTGTGATGTTGTTGTCCCTGATTGTCATGGTGTTGTGTGATGCTGTTGTCTCTGATTGTCATGGTGCTGTGTGATGCTGTTGTCTCTGATTGTCATGGTGCTGTGTGATGCTGTTGTCCCTGATTGTCATGGTGTTGTGTGACGCTGTTGTCTCTGATTGTCATGGTGCTGTGTGATGCTGTTGTCCCTGATTGTCATGGTGCTGTGTGATGCTGTTGTCCCTGATTGTCATGGTGCTGTGTGACAGTATAGTCTCTGTCATTGCAATTTTAAAAATCTGTTATGAGAATGCACAGTTTGCAATGGCACGATAAACACATAAGCTGGCAATTTTTGTTTCTCTTTCTTTACAAGTATCTCCCAATCTGTACCAGATTTTGGCTACAAGGGGGAATTAAAGCACAAAACTATTGCCAACAAATGGCAGTCGGGATTGTGATGAACAAGATCAGCAAGTTCCCGGTGTCCTTCCCGCTCTGATGGCGGAGGTTTCAACTGGATTGTGCTGAGCCTCACTGTTTCTGACATCGCGTGGCCACACTCAGTTGAATAGGCTGCTGCAGGGTTATACAGTCCATCTGACTCAACTACCGACTTGACTGTCTTTGTTCTACCTCGCCTGACTGACACTCTTGTGTCACGAATACAGACAGCCACTGCGGCCATTTACTGTGCATTTGAAATGGAGCAATTTGGATGAAGCCAAGTGATAGAACATTGGGAACACACGAGAGACTTTGAGAACTATTTGGCCTGTACTATGAAAGAACAGGCAGGCTTTTCAGGGCTAATAATAGTTAAAAAATCAAAGGTGAAAGTGAAGAGGTCAAGACTCAGAACAGGGCTATTCATGAACCCAATAAAGCAATCTGGCAAATGGAGATGGACGAGGAAATGTATGGCACACGAACAAACTACCTTGCTCCCAACAAGATCAAATATTTCCCATTTAATCTCACCAGGTTAGAGGAACAGGCAACTCAAACCCACTGGAGAGAGCAGAAAGGTCCACATTTGGAACGGGAAACCAGAAAAGTAGTGAAACACTTAGTGAGTACGATGTGGCACTGAATAGTTCATCATTACATTGGAACACTATTAGACCATGCATGAGGAGACAGATGTCTCTGATTACTAGTATACTGTATGACAGGATTTTACCTGGTCCTGATGGTGCTGTGAAATGGCATTGTCGGTGACTCTCGTGTGTATGTTACTTTCCTGATAGCTCATGATGCTGTATGACTGAGTACTCCAGAACTCTCATTCTGCTTCCAGTACTATCCATCAGTCTGATGGTATTATTACCAAGTTTTCTCTTACCCCTCATGATGTTCTGATGTAATTTTTCCGGATTCTCTTGGCATTGTGTGACATGTTGTCGCTAGTTCTCTTGATGCTGTGGGACAGTAAGATGCTGTGTGTCAGTGTTGTTCTGCATAATCATGGTCCTGTGTGGCTGTTGTCTCTTTTTGTCATGGTGTTGTGTGACGGTGTTGTCCGATTGTCATGGTGCTGTGTGACGGTGTTGTCCCTGATTCTATTGAGGTTTTTGATTTATTATTGTCACATATATTAGGATGCAGTGAAAGTATTTTTTCTTGCCCGCTATACAGACAAAGCATACCATTCATAGAGTACATGGGGGAGAAGGAAGGAGAGAGTGCAGAATATAGTGTTACTGTCACAGGCTGTAAAGAAAGATCAGCTTAATGTACGGTAGGTCCATTCAAAACTCTGATGGCAGCAGGGAAGAAGCTGTTCTTGAGTCAGTGTGTATGTGTTCTCAGACTTTTGTAGCTTTTTCTTGACGGAAGAATATGGAAGAGAGTATAGCCAATGTGCGTGAGGTCTTTGATTCTGCTGGCTGCATTTCTGAGGCAGCGGGAAGTGTAGATGGATTCAATGAATTGGAGGCTGGGTGATGCACTGAGCTATGTTCACAATCCTTTGCAGTTTCTAGCGGTCTTGGACAGAGCAGGAGCTATACCAAGCTGTGATACAACCGGAAAGAATGCTTTCTATGGTTCATCTGTAAAAATTGGTGAGTCATAATGGAATTTCCTTAGCCTCCTGAGAAAGTAGAGGCGTTGGTGGGCTTTCTTAACTATAGTGTCGGCATGGGGGGGATCTGGGCAGCTTGTTGGTGAACTGGACACTTAAGAATCTGAAGTTCTCAACCATTTCCACTTCATCCCTGTTGATGTAGACAGGGGCATGTTTTCCACTACGCTTCCTGAAGTCTATGACTATCTCCTTCATTTTACTCACATTGAGGGAGAGATTATTGTCGTCGCATCAGTTCACCAGATTCTCTATCTCATTCCTGTACTCTGTCTCGTCATTGTTTGTTTGAGATCTGATCCATTACGATGGTGTCATCAGCAAACTTGAAAATCGAGTTGGAGGAGAATTTGGCCACACAGTCATAGGTGTATAAGGAGTATAGTAAGGGACTGAGGACATAGCCTTGTGGGGCATTGGTGTTGAAGATGATCGCGGAAGAGGTGCTGTTGCCTATCCTTACTGACTGCGGTCTGTGGGTTAGGAAGTTCAGGATCCAGTCGCAGGTGGAGGAGCCATGCCCCAGGCCACGGAGTTTGGAGATGAGTTTTGTTGGGGTAATGGTCTTGAAGGCTGAGCTGTAGTCAATAAATAGGAGCCTGACATGGGTGTCTTTGTTATCTAGGTATTCCAGGGTTGAGTGTAGGGCCGGGGATGGCGTCTGCTGCGGACCTGTTGCAGTGATAGGTGATTTGTAGTGGATCCAGGCAATCTGAGGCCAGAATTGATTTTTGCCATGACGAATCTTTCAAAGCACTGCATAATGATGGATGTCTGAACCAACGGACAATAGTCATTAAGGCACGGTGCCTGGCTTTTCTTTGGTGCAGGGATAATGGTCGTATTCTCGAAGGCAGGTAGGGACCACAGATTGGAGAGGTTGCCACAGTAAGGAGAGGTTGAAGATGTCTGCAAATATCCCCGCCAGCTGGTCTGCGCAGGATCTGAGTGTGAGTGCTCATCCGGGTACCCCATCTGGGTCAGTTGATTTCCGTGGGTTAACTTTCAAGAAGGCCAATCTGATGTCTGCGATGGTGACCTTGGATACCGGTTCGACCGAGGCTTCTGGGGCGGATGACATCCTCTGGCTGACTCTTGCTCAAAACAGGCATAGAATGCGTTGAGCTCATTGGGGAGGGGTGTATTGTTGCTGGCGATTCTGCACACCTTTATCTTGTAGCCTGTTATGTTGTGTAGACCTTACCATAATCAGTGGGTGTCCATGTAGCCAACCTGGGACTCTAGCTTGGTATAGTACTGTCTCTTGGCATCTTTGGTTCTCCGTAGATCATATCCGGATTTCTTGTATAGGTCAGGGACATTCGACTTGAATGCCTCAGACTTGGATTCCAATAAACAGTGGATGACCCTGTTTATTCTTGGTTTGAGAAACACATGGATTTGCTTCTTTGGCTCATACTCGTTCAGGTTGTTTGCTGAGCTCTTAAATATTGACCAGTTCACTAACTCAAAGCAGTCCCGCAGGAGATCATCTGATTTCTCAGCCCAACACTGCACGACTTCCTTTATCGGATTTTCCTGTTTCAATTCTATGTTGTATGACTATTGTCTCTGATTGTCATGGAGTTGTGTGATGGTGTTATCATAGGAATGGGAAAAGTAGGGAAGTAATCATGTGGCTAAAGGAGTGGTGCAGGAAAGTGGGGTTGCATTTCTTGGGGCACTGTCACCACTATCTGATCAGGAGGGATCTGTACCGTTGGGACAGTTTCCACCTGGACCGATCTGGGACCAGTGTTCCAGTGGAAACGATAAATAGAGTGGTCACAAGGACTTTAAACTAGCAAGTGAGGGGAAAAGGAAGTGTAAAACTACAAGAAGTAATGGGAAAGAAAGCAGCTTGTTAGCATTTGGGGGTGGGTTCAACTCCTTGGAAAAGCACATTCTCCCCGTGTTTGCGTGGGTTTCCTCCGGGTGCTCCGGTTTCCTCCCACAGTCCCAAAATGTGCGGGTTAGGTGGATTGGCCAGGCTAAGTTTCCCCTTGGTGTAAGGGGGACTAGCTAGGATAAATGCATGGCGTTATGGGGGTAGGGCCTGGGTGGGATTGTGGTCGGTGCAGTCTCGATGGGCCAAATGGCCTCCTCCTGCACTGTAGGATTCTATGAAAAAGTTAAAAGGCAGGAGAGCTCAGGAGTGGTCTCTAGAACAAATAATAGAACAGGGTGTTTGGAAAGAGTTAGGAATTTAACTTCAGGCATGGCAGATAAAGGGACAACAATGAGAACGGAGTTGGTTAATGCAGGACTCAGGGTGTTGTATTTGAATGCCTGCAGTATACGAAAGAAGTTAAATGAGCTTGTAGTGCAGATTGAAATGGGCGGGTATGATGTTGTGGGCATCACAGAGACGTGGCTGCAAAGGGATCAGGGCTGGGAGCTAAATATCCAAGAATGCACATCCTATCGAAAAGACGGGCATGTGGGCAAAGGGGCGGGGTTGCCTTGTGAGTAAGAAATGAAACCAGGAGATAAAAACGGTGTATAAGAAAGGCAAGATTACAGTGATCATGGGGGACTTCAGTATGCAGCTGGACTGGGAAAATCAGGTTGGCAGTGGATCCCAAAACAATTAATTTGTGGAATGTCTGCGAGGTTACCTTTTGGAGCAGCTTGTGATGGAGACCACAAGGAAATAGGAGCAGTTTAAAATTCGGCAAGGCTGACCAAGGGGTTGATTAAGAAGGTGAAAACAGAGTATGAAAGTAAAACATAAAGCATAAAAATTGGTTATGTAAAGAGAAAGAGATTGACAAAAGCGAACATAGGGCCCTTACAGGCAGAAACGGGGACTTCATAATGGGGAACAAAGAAATGGCTGAGGAACATATATCTTCACAAAGGAAGACATGAATAATGTACCAGAAATTCTGAGAAACAAAAGTTTTATTGAGGAGCAGAAGGAAATCAGTATTAGTAGAGAAGCCATTTTGGGGAAATTAATCGGATTGAAGACGGAGGAATCTCCAGGGCCTGATAATCTTCATCCCAGAGTACTTAAAGAAGTAGCCGGAAAAATATTAGATCCACTGGTGGTCATTTTCCAAAATTCTTTGGACTCTGGAATGGTTCCTTCAGATTGGAGGGTAGCTAATGGTAGCCTGCTATCCAAAAAGGGAAGTAGACAGAAAATAGGGAACTGTAGGTCAGTGAGCCTAATGTCTCTGATTGTCACGGTGTTGTGTGATGCTGTTGTCTCTGATTGTCGTGGTGTTATGTGACAATGTTGTCTCTGCTAGTTATGGCGTTGTGTGACAGTGTCTCTGATTGTCATGGTGCTGTGTGACAGTGTCTGATTCTCATGGTGCTGTTGCACAGACGACGTTGTCACATAGGACTAAAGAAAAACCCTGAATGGCCTTCCTCTGCATTGTAGGGATTATCTGATATGCAAACAAGTGTCTGACTGAACTGTAAAACCCGTCCACTCTCTTCTCCTCCCTGATCCCAACTGAGTTTCCTCCTCAACCTAGGATGCGCTGTCTTGCCCCCAATTAGCTCAGCTTCCCACACTGTCCCTCCATAGCGTCTGGCGCACTCGTGGCCCTCAGGGATCATCCCCTTAAAGGGGGCACATCACTGGAAACTTTATTTCCACCTCCCCAACAGATTATAGCAGAATGGGTTGTTTAATAAAATGCTCAGGTCTGACCACATACTAGAAAAATAAATGTTAGGAAGGCACAGGTAGAGCATTTGGAGATTCATTTCTTAGCATTGATTATTCGACCTGGGGAATAAGCATGAACCAATGAGAAAAACCATAGGTTTATCATGCCCTGGTTCACTCAGTGCCCTTAGATCAGATTTGGGGAGGTGTTGGTGCAGTGATAATGTCATTTGACTAGTAATCCAGAAACCCAGGTTAATAGTTTCAAACCATGAGATCAACCCCACCATGGTAGCTGGTTGAACTTAAAATCTGGAATTGAAAAACTGGTATCTATAATAGTGACCAGGAAAATATGTTCGCTTTATAAAAACGAATACTTCTACTTTGTATGTTCCTATGTTGTCGTTAAAACCCAACTTTTTCATTCATGTCCCTGGGGAAGAAATCTGCCATCCTTGCATCGTCTGTGGTACATGTGACTTCAGACTTACTGCAATGTCATGGTCTCTTAATTGCGCTCTGAAATGGCCTGGCTAACACCTCAGTTGAAGTCAATCGATAGCCTTGTTCATTGACATTGACAGTGGCGCCCACATCCCATGACACAGTTTAAAACATTCTTGGAACTGAAGTCTTTTAATGAGAATGCTGCAAATCTGGCACCCTGGCCGAGATTGTTGAGTGAAGTGGGAACAGGTCATAAGTGAGAAGATGTGTTTGTTAAACTGAAAACGAGCTTCGATGCCAGCTTTATGAGTGGTGCACCCTGACTTGCGCTTGTATTTGGAAGCTGCAGCCACCCATGCCAGTGGAAGTGTAGTCATTTAGCCACAAACTAACTACTACTTGTGGTGAGTTGGATATGCACCCAGAGTTTTAACAGGAGCCAGAAATGGTTCTCTGCTACAGCGAATGCCACCTGCTGCCAATTTCTGGGTGATGAAACATTTTTAGGTGGTTCCAGGTGTGCTGGCTCTCACGTTACTTACTCACCACACCTCCACCTTTTTAACTCTAGATGGAAGAATCAAAGAATGGATGATATCAAGTGCTCAGGTAGTGAGATGGACTTTGTTATTACAGGAATGCACTGTCTAGGTAAAACCATTAAATTGTCCAAAGTTGGTGGTTAACCTCAACTGTTCCCAGGCGTGCCCCACTTGCTTTCTGTTGAAGGTGTCTCAAGGGAGGATTTAGAGTGTTAATCCACCAGAGGGAAGAAATATTCATGTGGACAGTTCCGTAATTCTTTATAGAGTATCTGGGCTGGAAGGCATTTCACATCAGCAAATGGAACACCCTTGCTCTTGGCTCCTATGTTAGCCACCATTTTCGAGTCCATAATAGATGGAAAGCCATGTCTATTAGATCCATAAACAGAAAGTCCATTTGAAAGCAGAAGCTAGATGGTGGTACAAGAGTAATTGAGAGGCCAATGAATTGCCCAGGAAGGTGCAAATAAGGGAGTTTTATGGAACCCGTATCAATGCAATTGTACCTCAAATATGGTGGCTGTCCCTCCTGACCTTAAAACTATTCAGTTGAAAGATAGATTACTGGAGCTCATCATAAAAAAAGCAATAGGAAAGATCACATATGGAGACAGGGACATGGAAATAATGGAGGGAATGCTGATAAAGGAGACACGTGGATGGTGTCAGAATGGTATCATGAGTTTATCTAGTTTGTGTAAGAGGGCCAGGAGCAGGATATTCCAGACCTGAGACCATTTGGATAAGATTAAGAGAAATGGGATGGTGGCCTCACCTCCGAGGATGTAGAGAGCTTGTATAGCAGTTCCAAGTATGTGCTACTAAGAACTGTGATCTACACAAAGGCTCCGCTGGGACATGAATGGCATGTTGAAGGACCTTGGTGCACTCAAATAGATTTTATCAGACGCTTTCCCATTACCAACAAGATAAACAAATATCGTTTAGTCCTGGTAGACTATTTCACCAACTGGACAGAGGCCCTTCTATATTGGTGAGCAACAGCAAAAACATTAGTCAGGGAAGTATCCTCCGGATGAGGACTGACAAAGAGGATCAAATCAGATCAGAGAAACTATTTCACAGGTAAGGCAATGCAGGCCACTGTGAAGAAGTCCACAAGTGAAGGGAATGGTAAGTTGATGGTAGAAGAATGTGTATGTGACTGTTTCCAGTGGGGACCTGCAGGACTCAGTGCTGGGCCCTTGCTATTTGTGATGTATATTCATGATGTAGGGGGAATGATTGAGAAGTTTGTGGATCACCCAAAAATTGGTAGGATGGCAAATAGTGAGGAGGGCAGCTGTAGACTGTAGGTGATATCAATGCACTAGTCATGTAGGCAGAGCAGTGGCAAATGGAATTCAACCTGAAAAAATATGAGGTAATGAGCTTTTGGAGGGCTAACAAGGCAAAGGATTACACTATGAATGGTAGGACCCTGGAAAGTACTGCCGATCAGAGGGACCTTGGAGTATATATCCACAGTTCCCTGAATGTGGCAGGGCAGGTAGATAAGGTGGTTAAGAAGGTATATGGGATACTTGCCTTTATTGGCCGAATACAAAAGCAGGGAGGCCATGCTGGAACAGTATAAGACCCTGGTTAGGCCACAACTGGAGTACTGCCCGCAGTTCTGGTCAGCGCATTACAGGAAGGATGTGATTGCAGTGGAGAGGGTGCAGAGGAGGTTTACCAGGATGCTGCCTGGGCTGGAGGGTCTGAGCTATGAGGAAAGATTAAATAAGCTGGGGCTGTTTTCCTTGGAGCAGCGAAGATTGGGAGAGGACCTGATGGAGGTGTATAAAATTATAAGGGTCATGGGTAGGATGGAAAAGAGGGTACTTTCTCCATTAGTAGAGAGGTCAATAACCAGGGGGTAAGCGGTAGAAGGTTAAGAAGGGAGTTGAGAGAAATCGTTTTCACCCAGAGGGTAGTAGGAGCCTAGAACTTTCTGCCTGAAAGATTGATAGTAACATTTAAGAAGTATTTATCTTCATCTGAGCTGTCATTACCTCCAGGGCTGTGGGCCAAGCACTGGAAATGGATTACTGTAGTCAGATCTTTGCTGACCAGTGTGGAAATGAAAATGGCCTCCTCCTTTTGTACTGTAATGTCCATGAATCTATGACTTATAATCTGCTGTTACCCACAATTGTAAAGAGAATTAACATTACCTTGAAATTAGTCCTTTGAAAAGAATTGAACAGGCAGCATTCTAAATGGGATGAAGTGTCCTCATAGGAACCCAGACCAAAGGAATGAGATATTCTCCCAATGAGTTGGTGACTGGGCGACCCATGTGGATCCCGGCACATCTGTTTGTTCCCATCTCACCAAGAAGCATAGCAAGGAAGTAACCAGGGATAAATTCCTGAAAGATTTATGCCAAAGCTTCACTTGGATGCTGCTGCCAAAATTGGCAGGTGCACCATCCTGTTGGCACTGTCCAGATCACTGGAGTGAGACCTAGTGATGGTGAGAAACGATGTTGTCGTAGGAGTGTTTCATTTGATTTGATTTATTATTGTCATATGTATTAGTATACAGTAAAAAGTATATAGACAAAGCATACCGTACATAGAGAAGGAAATGAGAGAGTGCAGAATGTAGTATTACAGTCATAGCTAGGGTGTAGAGAAAGATTGACTTAATGCAGGGTAGGTCCATTCAAAAGTCTGATGGCAGCAGGTAAGAAGCTGTTCTTGTGCCGGTTGGTACTTGACCTCAAACTTTTGTTTCTTCTTCCCGACGGAAGACGTTGGAAGAGAGAATGTCCAGGGTGCATGAGGTCCTTAATTATGCTGGCTGCTTTGCCGCGGGAAGTGTAGACGGAGTCAATCGATGGGAGGCTGGTTGAAACCTAAGAGACAGTACAACATTGTCGATAAGGCAAGCCCTATGGTGTATGCAGTTTAGTTGCTCAAGAAAGTCAAATGGCTCCATTTTAATTGAATGAAGCTTAAACTAACAAACGCACAAGTGGAGCAGCTGGAAAGACTAAGAATAGCATGTGCATGGTCAGGAATATGCCATGGATCCTAGATGAAGCAGAGGAGAAAGCTGAAGAGTGCCACAGGTATTATATCAGGAGGATGTCAGGGTAAAAAGTATCGATCCTTCCAGCATCCTCACCTGGATGCAATAGTCCAGAACCCAGCTGTACTTTTGGAAGACAGAGGAAAGATCTCAGGTTCAGCCTCGTTTAAATAAAGTAGAACCATGCAGGAAATTGTAGACCATGTGGGAATGCCAGTTCACCTCTGACCACAGTTCTTCTTGTGTTTTGCAGGCGCAATGAAGAAGTGTTGGTCGTTGATAGTGGTGGTTGAGCTATTCGCCAAAATAATCTGCGGCAAAGGATTCAACGTAGGTCCCAGTCCAATAACCCAATGGGATGGTATGGAGGATCATTTTGTGAGAATCCACGTTATCGGTAAAAATGGAGGATGGAGTCTGAAGCGACATGTCTCCAGAAGTAATCAGATTTCAGTTAAGGAGGCCAACACATGTTATAATGGATACATACAGGCTACTATATGGTGTGAAAGGTAACAGATCCCATCTCGGATATGTATCAAATAATAAGAGAATTTGAACAATAAAGTACAAGCTAATTTTAATACAATGAGGGTGGTCACAAGAGAAATGAAACACGTTTTCTACTGTTGAATTTTTTGGCAAAAGGATATGAAGTATATATATTTATATGAGATAATATATGAAAGTAAATATATCAATGCCATACAGCCACAAGGACTGAAGATGCAAATTAAACCGAAATGAAGTAGCCCTGAAAAACTCCACTCTCTAGATGGTTCCTGAGGGGTGGACACAGTGTAGTTATTGTTACTGTACCATAGTAGCGCCCATAATAATAAATTTAACAATGAGAGGTTACCGGAATTTTGTAAACCAAAAGCCACCCTCTTGTTTGGAAACCTGTTGTAAGCAAGTGATCTCTGGTTTCGCAATGGTAATAGTCATGGTTCTCTTTGCATGAACTTGATCAATGAACTTGATAAAGAGTGGAGAAAATCATGGTAGACAGAGAGGAAGCCCAAATTTCATAGCAACATCACCATGTGTAAATTGAGGCAGCTAACACAAGTTTACCCTGTGAGACATGAATGTAAATCAGGATCAAACTTGACTCTCTGTAGGGATTAATCTTGTACATTGCTCTTGCTGTGAATGAGAAAATCACATCCTAGTTTATTGCTTCGGAAGTATTGGAATAATACGAGACATGATTTCTTTGTACTTTCTTGGGATATCGCTGTTACTGGCGAGGAGCATTTATTGGCTATCTCTAGTTGCCTTTGAGAAGATGGTATTGAGCTGCCTTCTTGAACAGCTGCAATCCATATGCTGTAGGTACACCCACAATGCTGTTATGGAGGGAGTTCCAGGATATTTGACAGTGAAAGAACGGTGATATATTTCCAAGTGAGGATGGTGTGTGGCTTGGAGAAGAACTTCCAGGTAGTGAGTGCTGTTCCCATGCATCTGCTGCCCTTGTCCTTCTTTGTTGTAGAGGGAGGCTCGATGAGTTACTGCAATGCATCTGGTATATAGTTCACACTGCTGTCACTGTGCATCGGTGGTGGAGGGATTGAATGTTTAAAGTGGTGCCAATTAAGTTGGCTTCTTTCTCCAGGATGGTGTTGAGTTATTTGAGTCACTGGATCTGTGCTCATCCAGGCACATGGAGAATTTTCCATCACATTCAGATTTGTGTCTTGTAAATGGTGGACAGGCTTTGAGAAGTCAGGAAGTGAGTGATTTGCCTCAGAATTCCTAGTCTTTGAGCTGCTCTTACAACCACAGCGTTTACATGGCCAACCCAATTCAGTTTCTGGTTAATGGTAGAACCATAGAACCATAGAACAATACAGCACAGAAACAGGCCTTTTGGCCCTTCTTGTCTGTGCCGAACCATTTTTCTGCCTAGTCCCACTGACCTGCACCTGGACCATATCCCTCCACACCCCTCTCATCCATGTACCTGTCCAAGTTGTTCTTAAATGTTAAAAGTGAGCCCGCATTCACCACTTCCTCTGGCAGCTCATTCCACACTCCCACCACTCTCTGCGTGAAGAAGCCCCCGCTAATATTCCCTTTAAACTTTTCCCCCTTCACCCTTAACCCATGTCCTCTAGTTTTTTTCTCCCCTAGCCTCAGTGGAAAAAGCCTGCTTGCATTCACTCTATCTGTACCCATCATAATTTTATACACCTCTATCAGATCTCCCCTCATTCTTCTACGCTCCAGGGAATAAAGTCCTAACCTATTCAACTTTTCTCTGTAACTCAGTTTCTCAAGTCTCGGCAACATCCTTTCCTTGTAAACCTTCTCTGCACTCTTTCAACCTTATTAATATCCTTCCTGTAATTAGGTGACCAAAACTGCACACAATATTCTAAATTCGGCCTCACCAATGTCTTATACAACCTCACCATAACATTCCAACTCTTATACTCAATACTTTGATTTATAAAGGCCAATTTACCAAAAGCACTCTTTACCACCCTATCTACCTGTGACGCCACTTTTAGGGAATTATGTATCTGTATTCCCAGATCCCTCTGTTCTACTGCACTCTTCAGTGTCCTACCATTTACCTTGTATGTTCTACCTTGGTTTGTCCTTCCAAAGTGCAATATCTCACACTTGTCTTCATTAAACTCCATCTGCCATTTTTCAGCCCATTTTTCTAGCTGGTCCAAATCCCTCTGTAAGCTTTGAAAACCTTGCTCACTGTCCACTACACCTCCAATCTTTGTATCATCAGCAAATTTGCTGATCCAATTTACCACATTATCATCCAGATCATTGATATATAGATGACAAACAACAATGGATCCAGCACTGATCCCTGTGGCACACCACTAGTCACAGGCCTCCACTCAGAGAAGCAATCCTCCACGACCACTCTCTGGCTTCTTCCATTGAGCCAATGTCTAATCCAATTTACTACCTCTCCATGTATACCTAGCGACTGAACCTTCCTAACTAACCTCCCATGCGGGACCTTGTCAAAGGCCTTACTGGAGTCCATGTAGACAACATCCACTGCCTTCCCTTCATCCACTTTCCTGGTAACCTCCTCGAAAAACTCTAATAGATTGGTTAAACATGACCTACCACGCACAAAGCCATGTTGACTCTCCCTAATAAGTCTCTGTCTATCCAAATATTTGTAGATCCTATCTCTTAGTACTCCTTCCAATAATTTACCTACTACTGACATCAAACTTACCGGCCTATAATTTCCCGCATTACTTTTTATGCCTTTTTTAAACAACGGAACAACATGAGCTATCCTCCAATCATCCGGCACCTCACCCGTGGATACCGACATTTTAAATATATCTACCTGGGCCCCTGCAATTTCAACACTAGTCTCCTTCAAGGTCCGAGGGAATACCCTGTCCGGTCCTGGGGATTTATCTACTCTGATTTGCCTCAAGACAGCAAGCACCTCCTCCCCTTTAATCTGTATACGTTCCATGACCTCCCTACTTGTTTGCCTTATTTCCATAGACTCCATGTCAGTTTCCTTAGTAAATACGGATGCAAAAAACCCGTTTAATATCTCCCCCATTTCTTTTGGTTCCACATATAGCCGACCACTCTGATCTTCAAGAGGACCAATTTCATCCCCTACTATCCTTTTGCTCTTAATATACCTGTAGAAGCTCTTAGGATTATCCTTCACCTTGTCTGCCAAAGCAACCTCATGTCTTCTTTTAGCCCTCCTGATTTCTTTCTTAAGTAGCTTCTTGCACTTTTTATACTCCTCAAGCATCTTATTTGCTCCCTGTTGCCTATACATGTCTTACATCTCTCTCTTCTTTATCAGAGTTCCAATATCCCTCGAGAACCAAGGTTCCTTATTCTTATTCACTTTGCCTTTAATCCTGACAGGAACATACAAACTCTGCACTCTCAAAATTTCTCCTTTGAAGGCCTCCCACTTACCAATCACATCCTTGCCAGAGAACAGCCTGTCCCAATCCACGCTTTTTAGATCCTTTCTCATTTCTTCAAATTTGGCCTTTTTCCAGGTAACCCCAGGATGTTAGTGGGGTAATGAGAGATGATTAGATTCTCCTTGTTGGAGATGGTCATTGTCTGTATTCTTTACCCTCTCATAGTGTGAGTGCAACAGGCTTTGGTTAAAAAGGATAATGCTACTATTCCAATGGATAAGCCAATTCAATGAGTGTTTAACTGTTTATGCATTTGATCATCAAACAACCAATAATAAAGGTTATCTTGAGTTTGCTTTATTACATTTAAGGTTGGCTCCGACTAAATTCTTGTGACTTTCCTTCGATAGTTTCAGTGCTTCTGTTTTAAAGGTGTGAATGGCTGACATGACTGTTCCCTGATTGCGGGGGTCGATTTTCTTCAATATATCTCTGTTTGCAGCAGGGGCATCCCTGGGTGATCACGGTCAGAAAGCAGAGTTCAAAGCTTGCAATGGGAGGGGAGCAGGAGAGACCCTCTTAGGTCTTCTCCAGCCAGCTAGCATCTCAGCTGCTTGTCCTCTTACTGCAGAGAAAGCAGGACTTTAAACACACAAAGTGTGGGCCTATTACATGATCATCGCCCAGTGATTCAAACATGGTCATGATTGGTGGATTCCACTGTTTTGCTTTTAATCAGTTCATGCCTGGGACCCCACTCTCTGCCAGTGTCCCATTGTTCAAGTAAATAGATTTGTTGTTTTTCCCACTGTAGTTTGATGAGTTCAGGTTTGGGCATCCTCTGTTGAATATCCCGAGTGATTGCCTTGATGTCCTACTGAAAGGGACAGGATATGTGGTTCACTTATATTCTCCTGAGGTCATTATCCTTCAGTCTTAGCAAACGTGGGCCCAGATGTTTGTCAAGTATGAAGAGTGTAGAGATATTCCAAATTAGCACACCTGAGCTTTAAAAATGTACACCTGCAGCTGAGATTTTCAGTACAGGAGGGGTGTTGGGAGTAGGCTGAAATAGGAATCTGGGCAGGCTGTGTGCAAGACCTGCCTCTGTGCTCCAGGACTATTTCATTTAAAAAGAAACAAGTAAAATCCCTCTAGCCCTCCCCTCCCACCAGCCCAAACACACTCAATATCTCATCCATGCCAACCTATTCCAACCCATATGCACCACACCACCCCTCTCATCCTTATGCCAACTTAGTGCTAAATCATGCCAACCCATGCTTCCCACCCACTGCCCTTTTGTTCTCACCACCTCCATGCCAACTTACCTAGTGTCCTTGGACACTTCCTGGACAGCTTTGACACTTTCTGGACAACTTGACAGTTCCAATTAGTTTGTACGTAAAAAGGGCACAAAAATATTTAATTTTAACTATCCCAAAGAGTGCCTTCTTATCTCCCCAAGAAGTCCCAGGACCCTATCCAAAGGGGAACTCTGGCTATCTGAAGAATCTACCAAGTTCAAATCTCTTCTTACCCGGTTCTGCGCACTCCAGGATTCATGCAGCTAGAGTTCAGAAATTGGAAGTCAGTGGAAGCAGCTGGTGACTTTAAATGACCAGCTGCCTCCATGATTTGTGCATTTTTTAATTCATTCATGGGATGTGGGCCTTTGCTGGGTAGGCCAGCATTTATTGTCCATGCCCAGTTGCCCTTGAACTGAGTGTCAGGAACACAACTACAGTGCTCCAAGAAGCACGAAGGGATCATAGTATGCTCTCAGAGTCCAGGAACATGATGAAACATCACATAGGTTCAACCTTACTAAACAAACAATTAATTGTACTATGGAGATACTTAGGGTGGATTTTTTCCACAACAAGTCAGTATATCTAGACAGAGGAATCTTGCGTGCCTACTAGTAGAATTCAATGGGCAGGATTTTAACCCAGTGACAGTGAAGGAATGGTGATATATTTCCAAGTCAGGATGGCGATTGACTTGGAGAGGAACTTGCAGGTGGTGATGTACCTATGTGTCTGCTGCCCTGGTCATTGGGGTTTGGAAAGTGCTGTTGAAGGCACCTTGGTGAATTAATGCAGCGGAGTTTGCACATTCTTCTCGTGTCTGCGTGGGTTTCCTCCGGGTGCTCCGGTTTCCTCCCACAGTCCAAAGATGTGCGGGTTAGGTTGATTGGCCAGGTTAAAAATTGCCCCTTAGAGTCCTGAGATGCGTAGGTTAGAGGGATTAGCGGGTAAAATATGTGGGAGTAGGGCCTGGGTGGGATTGTGGTTGGTGCAGACTCGATGGGCCGAATGGCCTCCTTCTGCACTGTAGGGATTCTATGATTCTATAAGTGTGGGGATCAATGCCACTTGCCAGATTGATCATCACTTTAGTTTTACTCTGATTGAAACAAAATAGGGTTGCAAGTGTTAGTGAAAATCTATCACCATGATATTGCTATCAAAGTGTTTGTAAGTGATGTTCTTATTGTTCGCTGAAATATGTTACTAAGTTTGGTTGTATCATTCCACCCATGCCTAAGCATTTAATGAAGCTTAAAGTGAGCATTGACCAAGCATGGAAGTATTATTATCAGTTACAGCCACACACTCTGCAATGAAGACTAGAATCAACAATATAAAAACCACTAAATCCAGGTGGGACAATGGCATGAACATTTAAAATCCACCCTGAATCAAGATCATATCTCATGTTCTGCTGATTGGACAGTTAGTCATCATTATCTGCTTCCCAACTAATCACTGAATCAATATGGAAGAAAACTGTTTAAATGTTTACTTAAAATGGTGGGGAAAGCTGAAAGTGTGAATCATAGAATCCCTACACTACAAGAGGCCACTCAGCCTATCGGATCTACACTGACTCTCCAACAGATCACCTTACCCAGGCCCTATCCCCGTAACTCCATGTATTTACCACACTAATCTCCCTAACCTACACACTGAGGAGCAATTTAGCATGGCCAATCCACTTAATCTGCGAATCTTTGTACTGTAGGAGGAAACTGGAGTACCCAGAGGGAACCCATGCAGAAACGGGGCGAATGTGCAAACTCCACAGAGACAGTCACCTAAGGCCGGAATTGAACTCAGGTTCCTGGTGCTGTGAGGCAGCAGTGCTTGGCACTGTGCCGCTGTAGTGTGGCAGCGTATCAAGTTGCACTGGACACTGGAGGGAGAACTGTAAGGAAGCGATGACCTTTTTGATTGGCTATTCAACTGCTTCAAGAAGACGACCATCATCTCGGTACCAAAGAAAAGCCAGGCAGCATGTCTTAATGACTATCATCCGGTGGCTCTGACGTCTATCATTATGAAGTGCTTCTAAAGGTTAGTCATGGCACGAATCAATTCCGGCTTCTCAGATTGCCTGGTTCCACTACAGTTTGCCTACCGCCGCAACAGGTCCTCAGCAGACGCCATTTCCCTGGCCCCTGGAACACCTAGATAACAAAATCACCTGTGTCAGACTGCTATTTATCGACTACAGCTCACCCTTCAACACCATTATTCCTACGAAACTCATCTCCAAACGCTGTGGCCTAGGGCTTGGTTCTTCCCTCTGCGACTGGATCCTGAACTTCCTAACCCACAGACCGTAATCAGTAAGGCAATAACACCTCCTCCACGATCATCCTCAACACCGGTGCCCCATAAGGCTATGTCCTCAGCTCCTTACTATACTCCTTATACAGTTATGACTGTGTGGCCAAATTCCCCTTCAACTCGATTTTCAAATTTGCTGATTACACCACTATTGTGGGTCGGATCTCAAACAATGATGAGACACAGTACAGGAAAGAGGTAGAGAATCTGGTGAACTGGTGCGACGACAATAATCTCTCCCTCAGTATCAACAAAAGGAAGGAGATAGTCATTGACTTCAGGAAGCGTAATGGAAGACATACCCCTATTTGCATCAATGGGGGTGAAGTAGAAATGGTCGAGAGCTTCAAGTTTTTTGGTGTCCAGATCTCCATCAACCCGTCCTGGTCCCCCCATGCCAGCGCAATCGTTAAAAAGCCCTCCACCATCTCTACTTTGTCAGAAGACTAAGGAAATTTGGCATGTCAGCCGTGACTCTCTCCAACTTTTACAGATGCACCATAGAAAGCATTCTTTCTGATTGTATCACAGCTTGGTATGGCTCCTGCTCTGTCCAAGACCGCAAGAAACTACAAAGGATCATGAACGAAGCCCAATCCATCACTCAAACCAGCCTCCCATCCATTGACACTGTCTACACTTCCCACTGCCTCGGAAAAGCAGCCAGTATAAACAAGGACCCCACGCACCCCGGACATTCTCTCTTCCACCTTCTTCCATCGGAAAAAATATTCCAAAGTCTGAGGATATGTACCAACCGACTCAAGAACAGCTTCTTTCCTGCTGCCATCAGAGTTTTGAATGGACCTACCTCACATTAAGTTGCCCTTTCTCGGCACCCTAGCTATGACTGTAACACCACATTCTGCACTCTCTCCTTTCCTTCTCTATGAACAGTATGCTTTGTCTGTACAGCACGCAAGAAACAATACTTTTTACTGTATACCAAACATGTGACAAATCAAAATCAAACGCTGGGAATAGCTGATGGGGGGGGAAAACTTGTTTCAAATTTAAAATCATCTGCTGACCAGTTTGCAAAGCGGCAGAATCAAATGGTGCTGTGAAGAAGAAATAAAGGTGACTTTAGCATGGGGGTAGGGGGGGGGTGGGGGTGGCGGGGGGCGGGGGGTGGCGGGGGGCGGGGGGTGGCGGGGGGTGGGGGGGGCGGGGGGTGGGGGGGGCGGGGGGGAGGGGGAGGTATGTGGCCAATTTTCTGCTTCCATTTTCAGGGGGCGGAACTGGCAGAGAGCGCAGAGAATAGTGCAGGAGTCCCAAAATGGCTTTTACATAAGAACATAAGAAATAGGAGCAGGAGTAGGCCATCCAGTCCCTCAAGCCTGCTCCGCCATTCAATAAGATCATGGCTGATCTGATAGTGGGTTCAGTTCCACTTACCCACCCGCTCCCCATAACCCTTGATTCCCTTAATGGTTAAAAATCTATCTATCTGTGGCTTAAACACATTTAACACAATGGAGCAGTAGAGGTAGCCTCTACTGCTTCATTGGGCAGAGAATTCCAAAGATTCACTACCCTCTGGGAGAAGAAGTTCCTCCTCAACTCTGTTCTAAATTGACTCCCCCGTATTTTGAGGCTATGCCCCCTAGTTCTTGTTTTCATTGTAAGTGGAAATAACCTCGCTGCTTCTACCCTGTCTAGCCCCTTCATTATCTTATATGTCTCTATAAGATCTCCCCTCAACCTTCTAAACTCCAATGAGTACAGGCCCAGTCTACTTAATCTCTCCTCATAAAGCTAACCCCCTCATCTCTGGAATCAACCTGGTGAACCTTCTCTGTACCCCCTCCAAAGCTAATATACCCTTTCTTAAATAAGGGGACCAAAATTGTACACAATACTCGAGGTGCGGCCTCACCAGTACCCTGTACAGTTGCAGCATGACCTCCCTGCTTTTATACTCCATCCCTCTCCCGATAAAGGCCAACATTCCATTTGCCCTCTTGATTACCTGCTGCACCTGCAAACTGAGTTTTTGTGATTCATGCACAAGGACCCCCAGGTCCCTCTGCACAGTAGCATGTTGTAATTTTTCACCGTTTAAATAATAGTCCATTTTACTATTATTCCTTCCAAAGTGGATAACCTCACACTTACCAACGTTATACTCCATCTGCCAGATCCTTGCCCACTCACTTAGCCTATCCAAATCTCTCTGCAGACTCTCTGTGTCCTCCACGCAATTTGCTTTCCCACTCATCTTTGTGTCATCCGCAAATTTTGTTACCCTACACTCGGTCCCCTCTTCCAAATCGTCTATGTATATGGTAAATAGTTGAGGCCCCAGCACAAATCCCTGCGGCACGCCACTAGTCACTAATTGCCAACCGGAAAAGCACCCATTTATTCCGACTCTCTGCTTTCTGTTAGATAGCCAATCTTCAATCCATGCTAACATTTTACCCCCATTTCCATGTACCTTTATCTTATCAGCAACCTTTTGTGAGGCACCTTATCGAATGCCTTCTGGAAATCTAAATACACCACATCCACCGGTTCCCCTCTGTCAACCGCACTCTCTATATCCTCAAAAAATTCCAGTAAATTAGTCAAACATGACTTTCCCTTCATGAATCCATGCTGCGTCTGCTTGATTGAACCATTCTTTTCCAGGTGTCCTGCTATTTCTTCCTTAATGATAGATTCCAGCATTTTCCCAACTACGGATGTTAAGCTAACCGGCCTGTAGTTACCTGCCTTTTGTCTACCTCCTTTTTTAAACAGTGGCGTTACATTAGTTGTTTTCCAATCAGCTGGCACCTCCCCAGAGTCCAGTGAATTTTGATAAATTACAACTAATGCATCCGCTATTACTTCTGCCGTTTCTTTTAGTACCCTGGGATGCATTCCATCCGGACCAGGGGACTTGTCTACCTTTAGTCCCATTAGCCTACCCAGCACTACCTCTTTAGTAACAGTGATCGTTTTAAGGTCCTCACCCCCTACAGTCCCATGACCGTCAATTATTGGTATGTTATTTGTGTCCTCCACTGTGAAGACCGACACAAAAAACTTGTTTAAGGCCTTGGCCATATCCTCGTTTCCTGTTATTTTATGCTGGTGATCAATTGTCCCTGCCCCCTACCAATGACTTAACAGGAATCCCGAGTCAGGATCACAATTTGTATCTATTTAAATAATTAAGAAGCCCTCACGCTTGATTCACGGTGTGAATCATGATAGGTCCCCCATGACATGCACCTGGCAATCAGAACTTGCCAGAAGCACACAGGTGAGTACAGCTCCAAGGGTGGTTAAGGTGCCGGGCGGGTGGGGGGGGGGGGATTTTGATCTGTAGTGGTGGAAGGGTTTCCATTTTATTTTTCCTTAAAAGCTTCATCTTTTCAAAAAACCTCTTTTGGGTGCATAATCAGTCTCACTTCTCCTTTATCACCCTTTTACCATTTATATTCCTCCAGAAGACTTTTGGATTCCCTCTTGTATTAGCTGCTAGTCTCTTCTTGTACTCTCTTTGCTTTTTCAATTCCCCTCTGACCCTTTTTATTGAGCCCGATTCTCAATTGTAATATCCACATAACATCTGTAATGCGTGTGTGTTGATACTAAAAAGTGTTGGCTAAAAAGTAACAGTAATTATACGGCAGATGAATATAGACTGGGGTTTTTTTGCAAGAACGAGATCTTGCAGGATATTAAATTTAGATCGATTTTAAGTTGTAGTTAAAACTTAAGAGTTCAAGGCTTTATACAACAGAGCAGGGTTAATATTGAACCTATATAAAACTTAAATTAAAGAACTTGGTATTGCGTTCCATACTTTAGGGAGGGTATTTAGGCTTTAGAGAGGGTACAATATTGAATAACTCAGATGCTGCCTGATATGATGAAATGCAAGCACACAGGCTTGAAAGATAGTGGCAATTATCTTTAGAATAAGGGAGATTGTGGGGTGATATGATACAAGTGTTTAGATGGTGAAAGGCTGGAATAAATTAGATAGAATCTAACTGTTTTCTCTGTCTAGGACGAGGAGTCATAGGTACACGATTAAATGTGGGTGATTTCGAACATTGAACATCCCAAAGCACAGCAAAAATCTCTTGAATTCATTACCAGAGTTGGCGACTGAGGGGGAATGCCAACATTGAAGATCACCTGGTTAGGTAGATGAAGGAAAATGGGCTGAGTGCTATGGGAACAGAGCAGATAATTGTGATTAGGACCAATTGCTTATGTGGATTGTAGATGCTCCACAGACTGGTTGGGCCAAATGGCCTACGGCCGATTCTGTGTCAAACTTCTGGAATGTGGGGAGGTTTTGTTTTGCCACTGAAGCCTTGAAAACGCAAGAACAGACATGAATAATTGGCTTAATCAATCAACAGGATACTTTTTAGGGGAATTTAATTGATAAGTAAGAAGCATTAAGTGTGATTTATAGCACTTAAAATGCTTTTTTTCGGGAGAGGGGGAACTAATTGATTGGAAAGTGACAGGGAGTGGCGATCTCATTAGACCTCGGAAACTTACGAAGGTCAGCTATTACCCAAGGTTACAATTCATGAACTGAAGATCTCCCAGCTGATTGGTTGACTGGCATTTCTTCACACTATAGAAGTAGCCGAAAGAGCAAATGGTATAAGTCAGCAGCAGGTCACCTTGTACCTTCACCTGAACCCTGGCAGTGATGGGTGAGGGTACAGGGAAGGACACAATTACAGACTCAGTTACACCACCATGATACCAACTGCTTAGACTGTTGTGAACCTTTTAATGAGGTGGTATCTGCCCTTCTAATATATTATAATTTCTTTCAACTGTTATCAGAATAAAATAAAGCTTACAATTTTTGCAGAGCCTTTCAGGAGCTCAGAACCGAAGCTACCCGTGATTTTTTTTGAGTGCAGATGACTTTTTAAATGTGTTGCCCCTTTAAATTCTTTTACATGGATGCATGTGTGTGGCAATTTTTTGATATCGACTTGTGCAGTCTTTTGTTTTGCCATGCAAATTAGGTAGACCATTGGTTAGGGCATCCCAAAGAGCTTCACATTTGAAATGTGGCCACTGTATCTCCCGCTTAGAAGGGGCTTAGAGCTCCGAAAGCTTGTGTGGCTTTTGCTACCAAATAAACCTGTTGGACTTTAACCTGGTGTTGTTAAACTTCTTACTGTGTTTACCCCAGTCCAACGCCGGCATCTCCACATCATGTCTCCCGCTTATTACAGTGCAGTTTCTGGAGGAACTAATTCATTATAAACAGATATCAAATGGCAGCACATGAATGAGGAAAGTGACAACAAATAAATGGTAAGAGCTTGCATTTCCATAGCACCTTGCATGCTCCCTGAGTTTCTCAAAGCGTTTCCACTCAAAGAAATACTTTGGAAGTGCAGCCATTGTTTAAGATGGGAAATGGGGCAATTTGGGCACAACAAGTTTCCTCAAACAGCAGTGTGATCGTGGCCAAATGAACTGTTTTTTATTTACTAACATTGGTCGAGGAATTAATACTTGCCAGGACACAGGGGAAAACCCCTTTTTGAAAATAGTGCCATGAGATCTTTTACATCCACCCGAGAGAGTGTGTCCAACATCTCCTCCAAACGATTCTTCCATTCAGGCACCTGTTTTGATGTTCCAATTTGTATGTTCGTATGAGAAGAAGGGGGAGGCCATTTGGCCCCTTGAGCATGCTCTGCCATTTGATATGATCATGGCTAATCTGATTATAGCTTCTACTCACTTAGCTGTCTGCCTCCTGTCACCTTCTAGGTTATATTAGAAAAGGAATCAATCTAACTTGGCTTTAAAAATATTAAATGCTTCTACCTCTGGGAGAGAGAATTCCACAGACTAATGACCCTCAGAGAAAATATTCTCCTAATCTCTATCTTAACTGGGAGACTCCTTATTTTTAAACTGTGTCCCCTAGTTCTAGTCACTCCCACAAGGGAAACATCCTTTCCGCATCCACCCTGTCAAGTCCCCTCAGGATCTTTTATGTTTAAATAAGATCACCTCTCATTCTTCTAAACACCAATGGATACACGCCCAGCGTATCCAACTTTCCTCATAAGATAGCTCCTTCATCCCAGGTTTCCTAGTTACTTGCAAACAGGAGTAATGGCAAAGAAGTTTTAAAAAAGCTTCAGAGAAAGAAAATTCACATGGAAAGATTTGAGATGAACAATATTTGCAGTACTGACAGAGGAACATGTTGAGAGGAGCAGAGCTGATGAGTGGGGGCTTCTGAATTGATGAAAATTCCTCTCTTCCAGACCAGCTGACCGCCCCCCCCCCCCCCCCCCCCCCCCAACCATGTTCCAAAATAATGTTAACTAATTTCTTTATCGCTTCTTGTGCTGTCCAGGCCAAGTTGTCGGGAGAAGATTTTGGCATGTGATTAACTCCTCCTGTTTGGAAGTGAGATAAAGAGATTGGCACCTTCACCTCCCAATAGCAAAGGGTATAAACAACAAGAAGATCCCACTGATGACCAATAGCGGGCTGTGTCCACAGCTGCAAACATGCCGCGGGGGGGAGGGGAGAATCCTGCCCATTACTTCCTTTGTGCCTTTAATAATCCTCATTCAAATTATTAGTGCCCTGAATCCCAACCATTGGTTTCTTCGGAGAGAACAACAACTTGTATTTATATAGCGCCTTTCACGTGATGAAACATCACAAGGTTTCTAGATAGTAAAGGTATCAAAGGAAATGGGGATAGTGCAGGAAAATAGGGTTGAGGTAGAAGATCAGCCATGGTCAAGTTGAAAGGTGGAACAGGTTCGAGGGGCCGAATGGCCTACCACTACTTGTTCCCAACGCCCATTACAAAATAATGCATGATATCGAGTTGCATGATGTATTGGGTCAGATGACTGAAAGTGTGTTATAGAGGTAGAGTTTAAGGAGTCTCTTCAAAGGAGGAAAGCAAGATAAAGAGGAAGAGATTTAGAGGGAGGTTCCAGAACTTGGAGCATAGAGAGCTGAAGGCACGACAACCAATGGAGGAGCAATTGAAACTGGAGGTGAGAAATGCAGACATCTTTGGAGGATTGAGGGGTTGTGAGACGTTACAGGGATAGGGAAGAGTGAAGCTATGGAGGGATTAGAAAGACATGTGTGAGAAATTTAAAGTCAAGATGTTGCTCGAGCAGGGGTGTCGGTCAGCAAGCAAAGGGGCGATGGGGGAACGAGAGTTGCTGTGAACTCGGATACAGGCAGCAGAGTTTTGGGTGAGCTCTAGATTATGGAGAATGGAGTGTTGGATATTAGCCAGGAATGTGAAGAGTCAAGTCTATCGGTAACAAAGGCATGAATCTGAGTTTCAGTCGCAGATGATCTGGCACAGGAAGAATTGGGGTGATGTTACTGAGGTGAAAGTAGGTGGTTTTAATCATGACATGAATATGAGTCCGGAAGCTCGTCTTGGGAATAAATGTGGCACTAGGGTTGTGAACAGACTGGCTTAATCTCACACTGTTGCCAAGAAGAGGGACGGAGTTGGTAGATAGTGAATGGAGTTTGGAGCAGGGACTGAAAGCAATGGCTTTGGTTTTCCCAATAATTTGGTTTTCCCACTCCTGCCATTGCGCCCAGCCTTCAGGAGAACAGCGACCACGATACCACACAACCCTGCCACAGCAACCTCTGCAAGACGTGCTGGATCATTGACATGGATGCCATCATCTCACGTGAGAACACCATCCAGCAGGTACACGGCACATACTCTTGTGACTTGGCCAACGTTGTCTACCTGATACACTGCAGGAAAGGATGTCCCGAGGCATGGTACATTGGGGAAACCATGCAGACGCTGCGACAACAGATGAATGGACACCGCTTGACAATCACCAGGCAGGAGTGTTCCCTTCCTGTCGGGGAACACTTCAGCAGTCAAGGGCATTCAGCCTCTGATCTTCGGGTAAGCGTTCTCCAAGGCGGACTTCATGACACACGACAGCGCAGAGTCGCTGAGCAGAAACTGATAGCCAAGTTCCGCACACATGAGGACGGCTTCAACTGGGATCTTGGGTTCATGTCACACTATCTGTAACTCCCATGACTTGCCTGGGCTTGCAAAATCTCACTAACTGTCCTGGTTTGAGACAATTCACACCTCTTTAACCTTTGCTTAACCCTCTCTCCACTCGCATTCTCAGCACCTGTAAAGACTGGATTACTTGTTAAGACTCACATTCCAACTATTATCTTGTAATTGAGTTTGTGTCTATATATGCCCTGTTTATGAACCCAAACCTTCACTCACCTGATGAAGGGGCAGCGCTCCGAAAGTTCGTGCTACTAAATAAACCTGTTGGACTTTAGCCTGGTGTTGTGAGACTTCTTACTTTGCCTACCCCCAGTCCAAAGCCGGCATCTCCACCTCGTTTCTCTCTTTTGTTAGTCCCTTGGGTTTGGTCCAATTCCTGGGTGAAGTGCCATCAAATATCAACATAGAGCGGAATGTTGCGGCCCTGTTACGGTGAGGGCAGGACTGTAAAATGTAGCGAGCCATCCAGTAGTCCATCGACTTTGGTGGGACTGAAAAATCTGGAGATTCTACCCCATGGAATCTGTCGAAGTCAGATAAACTGCAAACCCGAGTAAACGTATAAACCAATGAGCAACATTCTCAAGAAATTGTTGCACATTGTTCTTGCAAATTCTGGTTTTTAAAGTGTAATTCTCAAATGACTGGGAGTTGGGAAAGAACACATCTTACTTTGCAGCTGCACCACACTGAGGAACATTGATGCAAATGATATTGAGCCACATCTTTATGTCTCTGGTTTGAAAAGATCAAATGTTAAGATGATCCAACCCGTTCACCCCAGGCAGATATTATAAGAATACTATGCTCTGTAGGTTTTGACACCTGCTCTCTTATAAGGACCTCTAACATTGGAAAACTTAGCAAAGAGCAGGGCTGGAAACTAAGCAGGAGTTGAAGAGGAACGGGAAGTAGATTTTAAGGCCTTTGGAAATGTGGTTGAGGTGTGTCGCAGAAGGGGTGATCTTTGAGAATGGAAGTCCACGTTGCGGAGGGTCAGCAACTGTAGCCTATGATTCTGATGGTGAAGCAAGATAGTAGCAACCTAAGGCTGAAGAATAGAGTGTAGGGCTGGAGGAGGTTGCTGAGGTAGAGCGGGGGAGGGGCCATGGATTGGGGAAAGCAATGTGTGTTCTTCTATTGACATGACCTCATTGCTACGATCAACCGGTGCATTTCTTTTGCTTCAATGAATTAAATACAACTCTGGAATTAAAGGTTTAATGATGACCATGAAACCATTGTCGATTGTCATAAAAACCCGTCTGGTTCACTCATGTCCTTTAGGGAAGGAAATCTGCCATCCTTACCTAGTCTGGCCTACATGTGACTCCAGACCCACAGCAATGTGGTTGACTCTTAATTGCCCTCAAGGGATGGGCAATAAATACTAGCCCATTCAGCGATGCCTACATCCCAGGAACAAATAAAAAAATGTAAATGAGACAGTGTAAGAGAGCTGTAAAGACCAGAATATTCCTGGACTTTGAGCCACGGGGTAGTAATGGAGGGGCAGCTTTGAGCTTTAGAGTCAGTGGGTTGATGAGGCAGACAAAACTCGTTCAAGGTCCCAATCCTATCTCTGGCCTGGTCGCACCTGCCTAGCCAGTGACGCCTACATCCCATAAATGAGTTTTTAAAAGATGTGAGGAAATTAGGCAAAAGTGGGAGCAGGGGTGGCTATGATGTTCTCTTGTGTGGAACAACTCCAGGCATTGTATCTGGGTTTACACAAGAAAAATAAATGAGTAACTGGAAACTGCTGGTGTCCTTGGAACTGTCTCCAAGCATGGAATGGAATGTTTCTCTGTCTCAAGGCTAGGTGCTGGCATACTAAAAGGCAGGAGGAACAGGAAAAACACTTTACACAAAATGGGTAAGTTGTAGAAGTAGTATTCCTTCTTCAATATTTAGAGAATTTCCCTCCAAATGTTTCTCTCAATTGCACCTTTGCGTTTGTACTATCCTACTTGTTGCTATCACTGTCCAGTTGGCACAGAGAATGATCCACCTTGAGTCACACTTCTCTATCCTTGAGCCAAGGTTTGGAGTCTTCCCGCTCCTCCCCTCCTTCCTAATTGGAGGCTCAATTATAAAGTTCAAACCTTGGTCTCGGAAATGGCTGATAATTTAAGAAAAACAGACCTGAAATTATTCTTTGTGAAAACCCACAGTTCCTTTTGTGTGAATCAGCTGTGAGATTCAACCAGAATGCTTGCCGCCCTCAACACAGTGAACAAGGGGATTTTGCCTTCGTGGAGGCTGAAGGATGTCAACAGCGAATCCAATGTGCAGAGCAAACAATATTTTGTTGTTATTAGATATCCAGTGGTGGAAGGGAACTTCTCCTTCAAAAGAGGATTGCTTGGTAGTTCAGCAAAGTTAAATTCAACAAGCAATTTAATGCTGCCTCTGAGATTCAAGTGGAAGTGATAAGTGAGTCAAAGGCTCTGTATTGGACCAGTACTATGGCCACTTGTCCCAAGACAAACATCCAACGGCCCTCCTTTCTAAATCCTTGTTTTCTTCAGAGAAATTGAGTATGCACCCATAACCCGAAGTGCCCGAGGCTAGTGCTGGTTCTACAGTTACTTGCTTATTCTTGGCCCTAGCCACGCTTGGTGTACAACCCAGGGAGAGCCTAAAAACTTGGGCCTTGTTTGTGAGGCCTCAGGCTTTATTTCAGCCTTTTGTGAGACAGGCCTGACATGGTTCCTCCTCAACTGCTGGCCTGCCTTTGACTCCAGAGCCCTCCCCTGGAGCTGTATTTACTTGTCCAGCTGTTTGAGGTCTTCGTTCTTTCATGAGTAACTAGTGGAACAAATCCCTTCACTATGGAACTGCAGCTTATGCTCACTCACTGCTCTTGGATTACCAGGCATCTCGAAAATATCTATTATTTAACATAACTGCAGCAAGTTTCCTCCCAACCAAATCTTTAGGATGATTAGAGAATTGTTAACGAAGAATTTAACAAAAAAAAATTCCAACCAGAAAATTAAGCTTTGGTCACACGTTCTTGTATTCTATCCTGCTGTGCAATTGACACCATTATAGGCCTTGTGACTAACAATACAGCATTAAAAGCTCTTGTGATGTACAAAAGGGCCATCTATGTCCAGTAAAATGCTGCTTTACTTGTGACTATCAAGTCATTGAGTTACTTTGCTTGGACACTGATGGATTCCTGGCTCAAATGGTGAAGTCTTCTTCACTGGTTAAAAACCTGTTCAACAAAAGTCTTGTTAAAGGTGGTAGGACTGAGGGGCTTTTGTGATGTGGTGAGAGCGTTGAAGGTGGATTGTTCTCCTTCGAGCAGATAGACGTGTTCAAAATAATGGGAAGCTTTGCTAGAGTTAATAGGGGAACCTGTTTCTACTGACAGAAGGGTTGATACCCAGAAGACACACTTATGGTGATGAGCAAAGAACCAGAAGGGAGATGAATATTTTTTATGTCGTGAATGATTGTGAGCTGGAATACGCTGCCTGAAAAAATGGTGGAAATAGATTTAGCAGCAACTTCCAAAAGGGAATTGAGGGAACACGTTGGAACCAGTGACCATAATTCTATTGGTTTTAAGATAGCGATGGAGAATGATAGGTCTGGCCCAAAAGTTAAAATTCTAAATTGGGGAAAGGTGAATTTTGATGGTATCAGGCAGGAACTGTCAAAAGTTAATTGGGGGAGTCTGTGGGAAGGCAAAGGGACGTCTGGTAAGTGTGAGAGGCTTTCAAAAGTGTGTTAACCAGGGTTCAGGGTAAACACATTCCACTTAAAGTGAAGGGCAAGGCTGGCAGAACCCAGGATGACTCGGGATATTGAGGCCCTGGTCAAGAAGAAGAATGAGGCACATGACATGCATAGGCAGCTGGGATCAAGTGAATCCCTTGAAGAGTATAGGGAGTGTAGGAGTAGAGTTAAGAGAGAAATCAGGAGGGCAAAAAGGAGACACGAGATTGTTTTGGCAGATAAGGCAAAGGAGAATCCAAAGAGCTTCTACAAATACATAAAGGGCAAAAGAGTAACAAGGGAGAGAGTAGGGCCTCTTAAGGATCAACAAGGTCATCTATGTGCGGATCCACAAGAGATGGGTGAGATCATAAATGAATATTTCTCATCAGTATTTACTGTTGAGAAAAGCATGGATGTTAGGGAACTTGGGGAAATAAATAGTGATGTCTTGAGGAGCGTACATATTACAGAGAAAGAAGTGCTGGAAGTCTTAAAGCGCATCAAGGTAGATAAATCCCCGGGACCAGATGAAGTGTATCCCAGGACATTGTGGGAGGCTAGGGAGGAAATTGCGGGTCCCCTAGCCGAGATATTTGAATCATCGATTGTCACAGGTGATGTGCCTGAAGATTGGAGAGTGGCAAATGTTGTGCCTTTGTTTAAAAAGGACTGCAGGGAAAAGCCTGGGAACTACAGGCCAGTGAGCCTCACATCTGTGGTGGGTAAGTTGTTGGAAGGTATTTTGAGAGACAGGATCTACAGGCATTTAGAGATGCAAGTACTGATTAGGGACAGTCAGCATGGCTTTGTGAGTGGAAAATCATGTCTCACAAATTTGATTGTGTTTTTTGAAGGGGTAACCAAGAAGGTAGATGAGGGCAGGGCAGTTGATGTTGTCTACATGGACTTTAGCAAGGCCTTTGACAAGGTACCGCATGGTAGGTTGCTGCATAAGGTTAAATCTCACGGGATCCAGGGTGAGGTATCTAAATGGATACAAAATTGGCTTCTTGACAGAAGCCAGAGGGTGGTTGTAGAGAATTGTTTTTCAAACTGGAGGTCTGTGACCAGTGGTGTGCCTCAGGGATCAGTGCTGGGTCCACTGTTATTTGTCATTTATATTAATGATTTGGATGAGAATATAGGAGGCTTGGTTAATAAGTTTGCAGATGACACTAAGATTGGTGGCATAGTGGACAGTGAAGAAAGTTATCTCCAATTGCAACGGGATCTTGATCAATTGAGCCAGTGGGCAGATGGAGTTTAGTTTAGACAAATGCGAGGTGATGCATTTTGATAGATTGAACCAGGGCAGGACTTATTCAGTTAATGGTAGGGCATTGGGGAGAGTTACAGAACAAAGAGATCTCGGGGTACATGTTCATAGCTCCTTGAAAGTGAAGTCACAGGTGGACAGAGTGGTGAAGAAGGCATTCAGCATGCTTGGTTTCATTGGTCAGAACATTGAATACAGGAGCTGGAATGTCTTGTTGAAGTTGTACAAGACATTGGTAAGGCCACACTTGGAATACTGTGTGCAATTCTGGTCACCCTATTATAGAAAGGATATTATTAAACTAGAAAGAGTGCAGAAAAGATTTACTAGTATGCTACCGGGACTTGATGGATTGAGTTATAAGGAGAGGCTGGATAGACTGGGACTTTTTTCTCTGGAGTGTAGGAGGCTGAGGGGTGATCTCAAAGAGGTCTATAAAATAATGAGGAGCATAGATAAGGTAGATAGTCAATATCTTTTCCCAAAGGTAGGGGAGTCTAAAACTAGAGGGCATAGGTTTAAGGTGAGAGGGGAGAGATACAAAAGTGTCCAGAGGGGCAATTTTTTCACACACAGGGTGGTGAGTGTCTGGAACAAGCTGCCAGAGGTAGTAGTAGAGGCAGGTACAATTTTGTCTTTCAAAAAGCATTTAGATGAGTGAGTTGGGTATAGAGGGATATGGGCCAAATACAGGCAATTGGGATTAGAACATAGAACATAGAACATAGAACATAGAACAGTACAGCACAGAACAGGCCCTTCGGCCCATGATGTTGTGCCGAGCTTTATCTGAAACCAAGATCAAGCTATCCCACTCCCTATTAGCTTAGGGGTTTTAAAAAAAGAGTGGCATGGACAAGTTGGACCGAAGGGCCTGTTTCCATGCTGTAAACCTCTATGACTGTATGACTCTAATTGGATGTATGCCTGAAGAGGAAACCCTTTTACTAGGCTATGTGGAAAGAATAGGGAAATGCGACCTATTGGATAGCTTTCTCCAAGAGCAAGCTATAAATACAACGCTGTCTCTTGTGCAATATGATTCCAAATATCAATTTTGGTTGGTATTTGGCAATACTTGGCAGTGTCATTCATAGAGAGTGACAATGACTGGAGTAGAAAATGGATAAGTGTCACACTACTGAATATTGAGCAACTCTTCTTAAATTGGGACTGAGACACCTTAACTGGACATAATAAATCCGCATTACTTTGTATCTAACCCATGCTGTACCTGTCCTGGGAGTGTTTGATAAAAACATTGCAGAGGGAGCTTTACTCTGTATCTAACCTCACACTGTATCTGCCCTGGGAGTGTTTGATGGGACAGTGTAGAGGGAGCTTTACTCTGTATCTAACCTCACACTGTATCTGCCCTGGGAGTGTTTGATGGGACAGTGTAGAGGGAGCTTTACTCTGTATCTAACCTCACACTGTATCTGCCCTGGGAGTGTTTGATGGGACAGTGTAGAGGGAGCTTTACTCCAGAGGCTACAGAAGGATATAGATAGGCTGGAAATTTGGGCAAAGAAATGGCAGATGGAGTTCAATCCAGATAAATGCGAAGTGATGCATTTTGGTAGAACTAACGTAGGGGGGAGCTATACGATAAATGGCAGAACCATAAAGGGTGTAGATACGCAGAGGGACCTGGGTGTGCAAGTCCACAGATCCTTGAAGGTGACGTCTCAGGTGGAGAAGGTAGTGAAGAAGGCATATGGCATGCTTGCCTTTATAGGACGGGGCATAGAGTATAAAAGTTGGGGTCTGATGTTGCAGTTGTATAGAACGTTGGTTCGGCAGCATTTGGAATACTGCGTCCAGTTCTGGTCGCCACACTACCAGAAGGACGTGGAGGCTTTAGAGAGAGTGCAAAGGAGGTTTACCAGGATGTTGCCTGGTATGGAAGGGCTTAGTTATGAGGAGAGATTGGGTAAACTGGAGTTGTTCTCACTGGAAAGGCGGAGGATGGGGGGTGACCTAATAGAGGTGTATAAAATTATGAAAGGCATAGATAGAATGAACGGTGGGAAGCTTTTTCCCAGGTCGGTGGTGACGTTCACGAGGGGTCATAGGTTCAAGGTGAGGGGGGGGGGGGGAGGTTTAACACGGATATCAGAAGGACGTATTTTACACAGAGGGTGGTGGGGGCCTGGAATGCGCTGCCGGGCAAGGTGGTAGAGGCGGACACACTGGGAACGTTTAAGACTTATCTAGATAGCCACATGAATGGAGTGGGAATGGAGGGATACAAAAGAATGGTCTAGTTTGGACCAGGGAGCGGCGCGGGCTTGGAGGGCCGAAGGGCCTGTTCCTGTGCTGTATTGTTCTTTGTTCTTTGTATCTAACCCCGCGCTGTACCTGTCCTGTGAGTGTTTGATGGGGGCAGTGTAGAGGGAGCTTTACTCTGTATCGAACCCTGTGCCGTACCTGTCTTGGGAGTGTTTGATGGAGACAGTGTAGAGGGAGCTTTAGTTTGTATCTAAATCCATGCGTTGGAAATATTTGATGTTTATGTTGGTGCCCTTTATTGTGATGAGGCTAAAGTGCCAAGAAAGAAGAATGTGAAGTTCAAAGTCTATTCTGATTCGATGTAATACAGCATCATCCAGGATTCCGTTGTCTATGAAGATTGAATGGTGTAACAGATGACTTTCAGGAATTCAGAATTGATGCCAGTCTCCTGTCCAATGACAGTTGGGGTGCTATGTCAAGATTAATTGGCATTAAATGACCAGGTTATATTCACTATTCCAGAGACTAAGTTATAGGCATTGAATAATACAGCACAGAAGGAGGCCTTTCAGCTGATTGTGCCTTCACTGGCTCTTTGAATATGAGTAATTCAGTTTTTTGGGATGAATTAAATAGATACTTCAATGTTTGGGTGGGAGCACTGACTGTTCTCACCCAGTAAGAAGTCTCACAACACCAGGTTAACACCAGACTGTTCTCACCCAGAACAGCAAACACTGCTGTTCTGCACTGCAGTGTGGGAGGTTGTGGATTTGGTACCCAACTTGGCTGAACTCTTGAACTGGTTTACCAGTAAGGTGAGGACAGGTACGTTTGGACAGTATAGTGCAGGCTAACTGGTAACTCAGTCCTCCAGGGGGCATTCACTGAGAACATTTCTGGAGGTCTGGCCGTAGGTATCTGTTCTTCCCCCTTCGACACTCATTAGCAGCACAGGTCTGGAACACTGCAGACTGAAGGACCAATTCAATTACATTTCCTCCAGCCTTGTTAGCTTCTCCTCCTCTTCCTGAAGTAATATTCACTTCTGTGCAGGTACTCTTTGAGTTTCAACATCCAAGTAAAAGAGAACTGATGATTATAATCAGTGCTCTCTTACTTGGATGTTGAAACTCAAAGTTGACTAAAAACACATGAAATGAGAAGAGGCCCTTAAGCCCATCAAGCTCATTGCTTCACTGTATCCTTGTGTTCGCCATTCCAAGATCTGTAACCTGCTGAATGACCATTATTAATTGGGCAAAATAATTATCCTAGGAGCTGTTTATAGTGTTGTAGGAGAGTGCTGAGAGTGTGTCTATGTGATGGGAGCTTTTCTCTGTCCCATTACTGGCTTTCAGAGGAACTCTGTGCACTAATTCAGCTTTTCTCAGCCGCCCCCCCCCCCCCCCCCCCCCCCCACCGGCACATGCCTGTGCACATAACTGATGAATTATTTACAATCTAAAGTGTTGGAATTCACTTCTGAGCTCACATCAAATTCATCTCATGTTTCTGGAAGTTACAGGAGCGGTGACTTCAGAAGCTTGGTGTTTGCAGGAAGTCACACTCCTTGAAAGTGGAGTCACAGGTGGACAGAGTGGTGAAGAAGGCATTCAGCATGCTTGGTTTCATTGGTCAGAACATTGAATACAGGAGTTGGGAGGTCTTGTTGAAGTTGTACAAGACATTGGTAAGGCCACACTTGGAATACTGTGTACAGTTCTGGTCATCCTATTATAGAAAGGATATTATTAAACTAGAAAGAGTGCAGAACAGATTTATAGGATGCTACTGGGACTTGTTGGTTTGAGTTATAAGGAGAGGCTGGATAGACTGGGACTTTTTCTCTGGAGCGTCGGAGGCTGAGGCGTGACCTTATAGAGGTTTATAAAATAATGAGGGGCATAGATCAGCCAGACAGTCAACATTTTTCCCGAAAGTAGGGGAGTCTATAACTAGAGGGCATAGGTTTAAGGTGAGAGGGGAGAGATACAAAAGGGTCCAGAGAGGTAATTTTTTCACACACAGGGTGATGAGTGTCTGGAACAAGCTACCAGGCAGAGGTAGTAGTCGATGCGGGTACAATTTTGTCTTTTAAAAAGCGTTTAGACAGTTACATGGGTAAGATGGGTATAGAGGGATATAGGCCAAATGCGGGCAACTGGGACTAGCTTAGGGGTTTGAAAAAAAAGGGCAGCATGGAAAGTTGGGCCGAAGGGCCTGTTTCCATGCTGTAAACCTCTACGACTCTAAAGCTGTGAGAAAACAATCAGCCAAATGAACAGAGTTATTCTCTGCTTTTCTCTTTTCTGATTTAGTGGCATCCCAGCTCTGCCTTCCAAAAGGGACTGACTGATCCGAAGCTTTATTGTAAATCATACTGTCATTACTTGTTTAAATCCATCCAAAGAGCAAAAGCTGCTCAGTATAACCCTTGGGTAGTGGGATCACTTGGTCAATCTGCCTGCTTGATGAGTGGGACCTTTCAGTCAGTAGCATCATTCCAACCCCACCCCCCCGCAAATATTTCAGGCAGAATCCCCCCATGATGTTTGTTGTGTGTTCAGTGGGACACTTTGCACCGGGTTTTCCAGTGTTTGCAGATAGTCTTGGCAGTGAAGGTCCATGCTCCATGTTTTAAGTCTGATTTTGCAGTAATGTTCATTTGGCTTCAACATTTGGAAGGAAGTACTGCAGAGCGATGGCTAATACCAGACAACAATGCTGAGTAATTGATCAGTGGCTCTTCTGGTTCTAGATTTTCCTCTCCCTTCTCAATGTGCTTTATCTCCAGGTTTACTGTCTTCAAATGGACAGTAAACTTGGAGATACGTTTGATAAGATAAGGGTGGTAGGTAAACCGGGAGCTTTTATAAATTGATGCCTAGAAGCAATGGGGGGAAATATGACTTTGATCAACATTGTAAAACACATAATACATCTCCTAATTTTGGTTTCTGTTGAAGCCAATAGAAGTTTATTGTGTGGCCAAGCTGATATTGAGAGTTTCAAAGAACAAAGAAAATTACAGCACAGGAACAGGCCCTTCGGCCCTCCAAGCCTGCACCGACCATACCACCTGACTTAACTAAAACCCCCTACCCTTCCAGGGACCATATCTCTCTATTCCCATCCTATTCGTGTACTTGTCAAGACGCCCCTTAAAAGTCACTACCGTATCCGCTTCCACTACCTCCCCCAGCAACGAGTTCCAGGCACCCACTACTCTCTGTGTAAAAAATCTGCCTCGTACATCTCCTTTAAACCTTGCGCCTCGCACCTTAAACCTATGCCCCCTAGTAATTGACTCTTCCACCCTGGGAAAAAGCTTCTGACTATCCACTCTGTCCATGCCTCTCATAATCTTGTAGACTTCTATCAGGTCTCTCCTCAACCTCTGTCGCTCCAGTGAGAACAAACCAAGTTTCTCCAACCTCTCCTCATAACTAATGCCCTCCATACCAGGCAACATCCTGGTAAATCTTTTCTGTACCCTCTCCAAAGCCTCCCCATCCTTCTGGTAGTGTGGCGACCAGAATTGAATACTACATTCCAAGTGCGGCCTAACTAAGGTTCTATAAAGCTGCAACATGACTTGCCAATTTTTAAACTCAATACCCCGGCCGATGAAGGCAAGCATGCTGTATGCCTTCTTGACTACCTTCTCCACCTGCATTGCCACTTTCAGTGACCTGTGTACCTGTACACCCAGATCCCTTTGCCTATCAATACTCTTAAGGTTCTGTCATTTACTGTATATTTCCTATCTGTATTCGATCTTCCAAAATGCATTACCTCACATTTGTCCGGATTAAATTCCATCTCCCATCTCTCCGCCCAAGTCTCCAACTGATTTATATCCTGCTGTATCCTCTGATGGTCCTCATCGCTATCCGCAAATCCACCAACCTTTGTGTCGTCTGCAAACTTACTAATAATCCAGTTACATTTTCCTCCAAATCATTTATATATATTACAAACAGCAAAGGTCCTAGCACTGATCCCTGAGGAACATGACTTGTAAGAAGTTTCACAACACCAGGTTAAAGTCCAACAAGTTTATTTGGTAGCAAAAGCCACTAGCTTTCGGAGCACTGCTCCTTCGTCAGGTAAGTGGGAGTTCTGTTCACAAACAGGGCATATAAAGACACAAACTCAATTCACAAAATAATGGTTGGAATGCGAGTCTTTACAGGCAATCAAGTCTTAAAAGTACAGACAATGTGAGTGACAATGTAAGCACAGGTTAAAGAGATGTATATTGTCTCCAGACAGGACAGTTAGTGAGATTTTGCAAGCCCAGGCAAGTCGTGGGGGTTACAGATAGTGTGACATGAGCCCAAGATCCCGGTTGAGGCCGTCCTCATGTGTGCGGAACCTGGCTATCAGTCTCTGCTCAGCGACTCTGCGTTGTTGTGTGTCGTGAAGGCCGCCTTGGATCCGGACCTTCAGAGCACCCTCCGTGCTCTCATCCCACGTACTCCCCGCATTGGAGATCTCTACTGCCTCCCGAAGATACACAAGGCAAACACACCCAGCCGTCCCATCGTATTGGGCAATGGGATCCTGTGCGAGAACCTCTCCGCCTACGTCGAGGGCATCCTGAAACCCATTGTACAAAGAACCCCCAGCTTTTGTCGTGACACTATGGACTTCCTACAGAAACTCAGCACACATGGAGCAGTTGAACCAGGAGCACTCCTCGTCACAATGGATGTCTCGGCACTCTACACCAGCATCCCCCACGATGATGGCATTGCTGCAACTGCTTCAGTACTCAACGCCGACAACTGCCAGTTTCCAGATGCTATTTTACAACTCATCCGCTTCATCCTGGACCACAATATCTTCACCTTCAACAACCAGTTCTTCATCCAGACACACGGAACAGCCATGGGGACCACATTTGCACCTCAATATGCCAACATCTTCATGCACAGGTTCAAACAAAACCTCTTCACCGCACAGGACCTTCAACTGATGCTATACACTAGAGACATTGATGACATTTTCTTCCTTTGGACTCATGGTGAACAATCACTGAAACAACTATATGATGACATCAACAAGTTCCATCCCACCATCAGACTCACCATGGACTACTCTCCGGAATCGGTTGCATTCTTGGACACATGCATCTCCATTAAGGACGATCACCTCAGCACCTCACTGTACCGCAAGCCCACGGATAACCTCACGACGCTCCACTTCTCCAGCTTCCACCCTAAAGACGTTAAAGAAGCCATCCCCTACGGACAAGCCCTCCGTATACACAGGATCTGCTCAGATGAGGAGGATCGCAACAGACACCTCCAGACGCTGAAAGATGCCCTCATAAGAACAGGATATGACGCTCGACTCGTCGATCAACAGTTCCGATGCGTCACAGCGAAAAACCGCACCAACCTCCTCCGAAGACAAACACGGGACACGATGGACAGTCGTCCAGTACGTCCCCGGAGCGGAACATCTTCAACATCTACAACATCTTCTCCAACATGTCATTGATGAAGACGAAAATCTCGCCAAGGCCATCCCCACACCTCCACTTCTTGCCTTCAAACAACCGCACAACCTCAAACAGACCATTGTCCGCAGCAAACTACCCAGCCTTCAGGAGAACAGTGACCAGGACACCACACATCCCTGCCACAGCAACCTCTGCAAGACGTGCCGGATCATCGACACGGATGCCATCATCTCACATGAGAACACCATCCACCAGATACACGGTACATACTCTTGCAACTCGGCCAACGTTGTCTGCCTGATACGCTGCAGGAAAGGATGTCCCGAGGCATGGTACATTGGGGAGACCATGCAGATGCTACGACAACGGATGAATGAACACCGCTCGACAATCACCAGGCAAGACTGTTCTCTTCCTGTTGGGGAACACTTCAGCGGTCACGGGCATTTGGCCTCTGATCTTCGGGTAAGCGTTCTCCAAGGCAGCCTTCACGACACACGACAACGCAGAGTCGCTGAGCAGAAACTGATAGCCAAGTTCCGCACACACGAGGACGGCCTCAACCGGGATCTTGGGTTCATGTCACATTATCTGTAACCCCCATAACGACTTGCCTGGGCTTGCAAATCTCACTAACTGTCCTGTCTGGAGACAATACACATCTCTTTAACCTGTGCTTAACCCTCTCTCCACTCACATTGTCTGTACCTTTAAGACTTGATTACCTGTAAAGCCTCGCATTCCAATCATTATTTTGTTAATTGAGTTTGTGTCTTTATATGCCCTATTTGTGAACAGAACTTCCACTTACCTGACGAAGGAGCAGCGCTCCAATGCTTTTGGCTTTTGCTACCAAATAAACCTGTTGGACTTTAACCTGGTGTTGTGAGATTTCTTACTGTGTTTATCCCAGTCCAATGCCAGCATCTCCACATCATGAACACCACTTGTCACAGCCCTCCATTCAGAAACGCACCCTTCCACTGTTACCTTCTGTCTTCTTTGACCGAGCCAGTTTTGTCTTCACCTTGCCAGCTCACCTCTGATCCCATGCGACTTCACCTTCTGCACCAGTCTGCCATGAGGGGCTTATCAAAGGCCTTACTGAAGTCCATGTAGACAACATCCACTGCCCTACCTTCATCAATCATCTTCGTCACTTCCTCGAAAAACTCGATCAAGTTCATGAGATACGACCTCTCCTTCACAAAACCACGTTGCCTCTCACTAATATGTCCACTTATTTCCAAGTGGGAATAAATCCTGTCTCGAACAATCCTCTCCAATAATTTCCCTACCACTGATGTAAGGCTCACCGGCCTGTAATTACCTGGATTATTCTTGCTACCCTTCTTAAACAAAGGAACAACATTGGCTATTCTCCAATCCTCTTGGACCTCCCCTGTAGCCAGTGAGGATACAAAGATTTCTCTCAAAGCCCCAGCAATTTCCTCCCTTGCCTCTCTCAGTATTCTGGGGTATATCCCATCAGGCCCTAGGGACTTGTCTACCTTAATGTTCCTCAAGAACCCCAATACCTCCTTTTTGATCTCAACATGACTCAAACTATCTATACATCCTTTCCCAGACTCATCATCCACCAAGTCCTTCTCTTTGGTGAATACTGACGCAAAGTACTCATTTAATACCTCGCCCATTTCCTCTGGCTCCACGCATAGATTCTCTCCCTTGTCCTTAAGTGGGCCAACCCTCTCCCTGGCTACCCTCTTGCTCTTTATATATGTATAAAAAGCCTTTCATACTATTGTGCATAGTCAACATCACTTCTGATTTGTTTTTCTCTTCTGCAATGATTTTGTATTGGAGACAGCAGGAAGTGTGGAAATGCGGAGAAGGGGAAGGGTCAGTGGTGTCGTGCCTTCCTGCCATTCCTTGGCATTGCCATGTGCCATTGGACTGCCAGGCTTTGGCCAGTTTGTTAGTTAGTGAATGCACAAGTCTATGATCAGAAAATCATCTTGGGGACAAATATGATACCAAAGTTGTGGACAGTCTGGTTTTGTCTTAGACTGTTGCTGGGCAGAACGAAAGAGTCAGCAGCTAGGGAGCAGAGTTTGGAGCAAGGACTGTAAACAATGACTTCCTGTTATTCAATTGGAGGAAATTTCTGCTTATCCACTACTGGATGTCGGATAAGAAGTCTGGTAATTTAGCAACAGTGGTGGAGTCGAGAGAGGTGGTGGTAAGGTAGAGCTGGGGGTCATCAGTGTACATGTGAAAACTAACACTGTGCTTTCAGATGATGTTGCCAAGAGACAACATGTAGATGAGAAATAGGAAGGGAGCAGGTATGTATCCATGGGGGACATCAGAAGTAACAGTGTGGGAGCAGAAAGGGAAACCATTGCAATGCTGTGGTTACAATGAGCTGGAGCCAGACGAGTGATTGGGTAAACTGGGGTTGTTCTCACTGGAAAGACGGAGGATGAGAGGTGACCTAATAGAGGTGTATAAAATTATGAAAGGCATAGACAGGGTGAACGGTGGGAAGCTTTTTCCCAGATCGGTGGTGACGTTCACAAGGGGTCATAGGTTCAAGGTGAGGGGGGGAGGTTTAACACGGATATCAGAAGGACGTATTTTACACAGAGGGTGGTGGGGGCCTGGAATGCGCTGCCGGGCAAGGTGGTGGAGGCGGACACACTGGGAACGTTTAAGACTTATCTAGATAGCCACATGAATGGAGTGGGAATGGAGGGATACAAAAGAATGGTCTAGTTTGGACCAGGGAGCGGCACGGGCTTGGAGGGCCGAAGGGCCTGTTCCTGTGCTGTATTGTTCTTTGTTCTTTGAGTGCAGTCCCACCCATGTAGACAAAGCTGGAGATGCATTGGTGAAGAGTGGTGTGATCAGCTGTGTCAAAGACTGCCCGGCAAGCTCTGAAAATAAGGATTGTGCATTTACCTAGCACTTTTCATATCCACAGGCTGTCTCACACACCTCATAGTCAGCCAATTAATCATGTTTAGTTTAATTGGAAAATAGAATCCCAGCATTTGCAATACAACTGCTGACATTTGTCCAATTTTAGCTTTAAGGATGTGACCAGAATTATCAAGACATGTTATGGTAATTTTTAAATGATGTATATGAAAGTCATTAACCTTCTCGACGGAGATGAATTCAAGAAAAACTTGCATTCCTTTAGCTCCTTTCGCAATCTTAGGACTTCTAAGATGGCTGGACAGCCAATGAAGTGACTATGTTGCTATTGGAATGTAGGAAAGACAGCAACCAATTTACACGCAGCAAGCTCCCACAAATAGCAATGAGCAAATAATTGCCACATATCCTGTGTCTTTTAGTGATATTAATTGATGGATGAACATTGGCCTTGACACTGGGGAGAATGCCCTTGCTCCTCTTCAAAACATGCCATGGGATCTTTTATTTCCATCTGAAAGGGTAGACAGAGCTTGAGTTTAAAGTCTCACCTGAAATATGGCACCTCTGACAGTTCCACCCTCCCTCAGTACTGCACTGAAGCGTCAGCCTGGATTATGTACTCAAGTCTCTGGAATGGGAGTTGAACCCCTCCGTCAGACTCTGCTACTCACTAACACCCGAGTGTGCAGTCTCATTGCAGAGAGATGTGGCTTGGGCAAATCCAACCTTAAGAGTTGGCTGATCTCCGACAGGTTGACCGTCAGATTAGTTTACAGGAAGGCCTCACAGGGAACCATTTGCAGGGTTTCCAGCTGTAGTTCTCAGGATCCTGAAGCTGGCTGAAAATAGATGGATACCGGGTGAGAAGGGAATTGAGTTGCTGTAAAGGAGACGAGTGACTGGTATCCATTAACAGTCATTTTTCCTGCCCTCCTACTCGATGCATCTGGACTGACACTTAGTAATGCATTGTATTCCTGTGTGTGAGGGGCCACTAATCCAGTCTCAGACCAAGTAGCCTGGTTGTTGAATATACTGGAGTCATAGAATCAACACTGAAGGAGCCCATTTTCTCATTGTGTCTGTGTCAGCTCTTTGAAAGAGCAAGTCTGTGACAGACTTATTGTCTGCAAATATGTGTAAACATAGTGCTTTGTTCTTCGACTATTGTCTTGTAATGTGGGTGCCACTTTCACCATGATCAAAGCCTGTAAAATAACTTGACCCCTCCCCCACCCCCGCTTATGGATCTTGTGGGTGGAGCGTTACAGCACCAAAACGCAGTGCCATGAAAATTGCAGCCATAAGCTTGAGGCCTTCACTACCCCAGCGATGGGCGGCTACTGCTGAGGCATCTCCCTCTAGATAAACAGGAGACTGGCCATCCCCCAGAATTCTGCCATTCAGGTAAACCCATAACTTAATTCCAACTAGCCGCCATTGTTCCATGTCCCCTGGAAGGGAGACATGCGTGTCCTGTCTCTAGCAGTACATTTCCAGACTCATTTATTAAGACCTGGGAACAAGTTGTGTGCCCACTTTGTCTGCTCCCTTGGGCAAGAGCAAATATAAACACAAGGTTTTCAGGATTCCAGAGGGTAGATGGAGACAACCATTTCCTCTGGGGAGGGTGAATCTAAAACAAAGAGATTAACCTTAAAGTTAGAATTTGATTGTTCAGGGATGATATCAGGAAGCACAGGAAGATTGTTAGTTTGTTTTTAGGTAAAGTTATTCAGGGTTATGGAAGTGGATGAATAGAGTTAAGATACAGATCAGCCATGATGTAACTGAATGGTGGAACAGGCTGAAGGGGCTGAATAGCCTCCTGATCCTAAGGTTCATGTGAGAGAACGAAACTCGACCATAAACAAATTTGTACAAATGGAAGTTTAAAACGTGAAATGAAGTGTCGGAGTCGCCGACCTTTACGAGCTTGCGATCTTATCAACAGGGACATTTCCAACAAACATCAGCATTGTGAAAGGGGTAGAAAACTGTTCTCAATGGCAGGATTTCTCAGTGAGGTGGAGGGAACCTCACTTTTATATTCAATTGAGCAGAGAGATCTTGTGGAATCCATCAGTCAGTGTGAGTTCACCTCTGGCAGGGGATGTTAGCAGCACAGTGGGGGGTAGGTATATGAAAACAAGTTGAAAAGAAACCCCACGAGCATTGCCCTGGTCCGTGTCCTGATGAAGGGGTCCTGTCATTTAGCCGTTTATCTCTTGCCCACTGGGATTTTGCCAGTGTGTGTAACACAAGATGATGTGTTCCTAAAGTGGCTTTAATCACCTGCCCTAGAGTTTTCTAACCCGCAGGGGGTTAATAATCCAGTACAGGCCTCTGGACAGTAATTTATCTAGTCTGTCAGCCCGGAATCTACCAAGTAGTCTTTTCAGAAACTGGAGTTTAACATTACTGTGAAATACTGGGTAGAAAATTCTTAATAGGTTTTATTTAAAGATTTCTGGGTAGAGACATTGTTGTCACATTCCTGTTATTTGTGTATGTGATTATAAATATATTTGCATTAAAGTGTATTTATCTATTCAGATGCACAGAATATTTATATGGGTGAATATATCCAGATTTTTAATATGATAATTCGGGGACACATGCCTTACAAGAATAGAAGTGTTCAACAGTTTCAAAATCCCAGTATCTCACTTGATGCCAATCCATCTATTTACCTTTTCTGAATCTCCTTTTTCTCAATGTAACTGCAGGTATCTATGTGTGAAGATGTGTCCACCTATTTTCCTGTTTAGTTTTTCTGTCTATTACCCTGTTCGTTTACATGGCTGTGTATGTTTGACTATTTATCCACCTAGCTTTACCCTTGTAAACTTGCTGTGTGCACATCTTTCTGAGTGCGTGTGTGGTTGTGGTGTGTATGTGTATCTCTTTGTAAATCTGTTTCTTCCTCACTAATTTGTTCTGCTAATTTACTTCTATCATGAACTCCTCCATGCTCTTTCTCGCCTGTCCCACAGTTTGATTGCGAACGGTTTCAGGAGCGCTGGGGTAGCTCACCAAGGAACTGTTATTCATTTTTGAGTCTTGACAGTGAACACAGAGTATTTGACCGCAGGAGGCATGACAGGTGATCTCCTTCCTCCCTTCACCAGATATCAGCACAGCAACTGTCTCTAGTAGGGGTCATTGAATAACAATTAGGAGCAGGGATTCTGGCTGATAATCCCCTCCCATCAAAGTCTAGCACCCCAGCTATGAACAGACTGGGCAAGAAATCTGTTTTCATCCCTATCTATATTATTCAGCTATTCACTGGATAAACTCATCAAGTTTACACCTGAAACCTAATGAACATTCTCTCTGACTATCTGTATGTTTTTTTTTGAAGTTCGTGTATGTGTCTGTCTCTTTCTATTATCTATCTCAGCATTTATCTCTGTCTATTCTTATATCTGACTAATTTCCCATTATATGTTGGCTCTGTGGAAGTCTTGATCTATATCTTAACATGTGGCAGCTTTAAATTAGTGGTAGCACCCTCACCTCTGAATCCAGTGGTTGTGGGTTCAATTCCTGAGCACAGTCCAGGCTGATACTTTGTTGTAGTACTGGCGAAATACTGCATTGTCAGAAGTGCTATCTTTTTAATGACGTACTAAATCCTTGCAGGATGGCATAAATGGCATGATTTCGAAGAAGAGCAGAGAGTCCAGCTTAATATTAGTCTCTCAGTTGACATCAGTAATGCAGATAATTTGGTCATTTATCTGGGAGCTGTTTGTGGGATCTCTTGCTGTGAACAAGTTGGCGACACATTACAATAGTGACTACAGTTTGAAAACAAAATTGGCTGTGAAGAATTGAGGTTATAGAATACACTATATAAATGTATATTCTTTTCATCTCTGTATGCATCTGTATAATATTTAGCTGAAGTTTGGTTCCAGTCCCATTCTGATTTCTCTCCCGAACCTCTAACAGTGCAGCCGATACAGTATGTGTGATAGTGGTAGTGAGTATCTCCTGTAGTGAAGCTCTGCCTGAAAACCTATTTAAGAAACTGAATGCAGCCATCCATGTATAAATGCTTTATGGTGTCAGCAAAGATGTCTTGGCAGCTTCAAATGGTCCTTGGTACCGTAACATCCCATTAACCAAAGGGAGTATCGGGTTTACACTGTTTACAACCCAGAGATTGTTCGGGGACCACTTGGGGCTTGCGGCAAGTTTTAATTCCTTCATTGAAACCTGTTGACCAGATGTGTGATGGTTGACAGAGTTCTCAGATGAAACATGGCCTGATCACAAGTGATTTTAGTTGATCTCGATTTGTGATCACTGCCCTATGGGCGAGTGGAGTAAAAAAATAGGTCCACATCTCCCTGCTGGTTGGATAAAGGGCATGTAGATAAGGACAATGACCAAGATAGGAACTAAAATAGAAAAATGCCAAAGTTAAAGTTTGTAAAGAGTCTATCAAGTCTCTAATAATCCAGACAGTACTGGGGATTCCCCTCCAGCAAAAAGAATGAGTGAACATGCATTACTAAGAGCATTGAGCACCTTTGATTTCTCAGTGGATATCTGGTGACTTCCATCCTGAGCAAAAGAATCAAACATATTTCAATTTACCACTTGGGGCATTCGGGCTATGATTTGTTTAGATTTCAAAATTCACCTTTAGCCAGAAAAAAATGGGGCCTAAGCCACTTGACCAGTTTGTCCTTTGACACTGAGGTCTAGTGAGTTGGAGTTGATTATGTTTGGCTGCAATGTAGTTGTTTCTCCAGGAATGAAACTTGATGGGCAGAGATAAGTATTCTTGATCTGACTCAACACTTTTCCAGCTATAGTATGATAGACCGACCCCGACTAACCACTTTCCCTGTGCAGGTCTGCAGGCATTAGGATTTTCAAGTAGTGGGTCGGATCTCAAATAATGACGAGACGGAGTACAGGAATGAGGTAGAGAATCTGGTGAACAGGTGCGACAACAATAATTCATCCCTGAATGTCAACAAAACAAAGGAGATAGTCATCGACTTCAGGAAGCGTAGTGGAGAACATGCTCCTGTCTACATCAATGGGGATGAAGTAGAAATGGTCGAGAGCTGGTCCCCCCCATGCTGACACTATAGTTAAGAAAGCCCACCAATGCCTCTACTTTCTCAGAAGACTAAGGAAATTTGGCATGTCAGCTATGATTCTCACCAACTTTTACAGATGTACCATAGAAAGTATTCTTTCTGGTTGTATCACAACTTGGTATGGCTCCTGCTCTGCCCAAGACCACAAGAAACTACAAAGGTTCGTGAATGAAGCCCAGTCCATCACGCAAACCAGCCTCCCATTCATTGACTGTATCTGGATATACTTCCCGTTGCCTCAGAAAAGCAGCCAGCATAACTAAGGACCCCATGCACCCTGGACATTCTCTCTTCCACCTTCTTCCGTCGGGAAAAAGATACAAAAATCTGAAGTCATGTACCAACCGATTCAAGAACAGCTTCTTCCCTGCTGCCATCAGACTTTTGAATGGACCTACTCGCATTAAGTTGATCTCTCTCTGCACGCTAGTTGTGACTGTAACACTATATTCTGCACTCTCTTCTTTCCTTCTCTATGAACAGTATGCTTTGTCTGTATAGCGCGCAAGAAACAATACTTTACACTGTATACTAATACGTGTGACAATAATAAATCAAATCAAATCAAAATTCATGGGGCATTAGGATATTCACACTGCTTTAAGATTCTATACTAGTAGGGGTTGAGTACCATAGCTAAGTGCTTAGATAGATGAAAACATTTTCTCATTCTTAATAATTCTGGGACGGAGGTCTTGTGGCACAGTGGATAGTGACTCTATCTCTGGGCCAGAAGCTCTGGATCCAAGCTCTGTTGCAGGGCTTGATGGCCATGGAAGTTGCGTTTATAATGTGGCCACAGAGGGTGATTAACAGTTTGTAAAGCCTGCACATGTGATTGATGGCTGGCGGTAAGACCTGCAGAGTTTCCTGGTCAGCCATACTGCAGTAGGCAATGGCAAACTACTGCAGTACTTTGCCAAGCATATTCATGGACCAATACAATGGAAGTCTGTGGTCACTCAATGCCCTCTTGGGGCCTGCTACCTGGAGGAGGAGGGGGAGGAGGAGGGGTGTTTCTGGAGTACAGAGTAGGTCCCAATAATTCAAGAATTTTAGGAAATACAACAATAAGCATGTCACATTTACATTATTGTCGCAATACTATAACATGGTGTTTTCTCCATGTATAAAGCAGCTGAAAAAGTTTTTGACTGGGGTTTTGTCATCTGCCAAAGGAGAGAGTTATTGCCTAAGTGAAAATATGGTCCAACTCCGCTCTGATACAAACCTACCCAAAGCTGAACGCAATCCTCCTCCCTTGTTTGGATTCACCTGCTTTCTCTTCATCACCTTTCTAATTTATGCCCATAAGAATCCCATAAGCGAGTTCAAGATATAAATTAAAGTCATGTTCCTTTGGGTAAAGCCTTAAAAATGAACTTTGAATGTCTATTCAGGTGGACAGCTTTTAGAAAGCTATCGCCAGCTAAATTGTGCTGAAGTATCGTTGACCTTTGACAAGCTGCACGCAGAAACTTATTAGAAGTGGGCAATTTTGACTGTCATTTAACAGGCGCAGATTTTTCATACCACGGGTTCATTTTTACATGTGGCTTTCTGAAAGTCAAATCAAGAGCCCTGTGCCTTGTCACTGATATATTTATAGCTGTCTTATTGACTTTAAATGATGCTCATGCAAAATTAAAGCCGATTTTCAGACACGGTACCTTTCAATGGGATTATGTTGCTTCATCCCATTGTTGCGTTTCCCCTTGGGATAGACGTGAGGTTCATTTCAGAGTCCAAACACTGACATATAACAGGATTCCAATGTAGATTCAGGCAGGGGAATTCAAAGGCAGTCATATGTTTCTGAATTCGCTGCATTCTGATCTAATCTGATTCATGGGCCTTTTTTATTTTGTGTCATTGCTGCAGTTGGCAGCCCTGACTTTACTGGCAATGCTGGAGAGTAAAATGAGGCCGCTCTTGAGGAACCCTGGGTCCACCCCAAAAAGCACTAATTATATCTTCCCCTTTCAGCATTCCAGAGAGACTCTTCTGTCCCTCTGTGGTAGCCCTGGTCCACTCCTCAGTCACCCCTTGCACCCTGTCCGCTTCCCATGGCACGTCTCCATGCAAACATGGAAGATGTTATACTTGCTCTTTTACCTTCTCTGTCCTCCCATTCAAAGCCCCGAACACTCCTTCCTGGTGAAGTAGTGATTTGCATGTACTTCCTTCAATCTATTCTACTGTAATCGCTACTGTTAAGAATTGGGGAAAGTTAAGATGAGAAACAAAGTCAAAGCTCAGGGAGTTGATTAGAGGTAACTGAATGGAGAAATGATAAGATGCGATTTAGCCTATCGATTGGAAATACTTATTCTACATATGTGCCTAGAGAAACAATGGGGCTGTAAAAGTGGTAACTTCAAAGTGCAGAGATAAGGAAATTGACACGTTCCTGCCAAAAGCCAATTCCATAGGGGGATAAAATCAAAGGGAAAGAAATGGTATAACTGTAGAACCCTAACTACGGAAAAGCAGGAACACAAGGGAGAGAGCTTAAAATTGGAACTGCAGCAAATTGCAGTTGTAGTCTCCTGAGAGAGGCTGCCATTTTCTGCTTTTGTTGAACCAGAAGCCTATTTCCCTGAGCTGGCTGTGGGGTGGCACAGTGGTGAGCACTGCTGCCTCAAAGTGCTAGGGACCCGGGTTCGATTCCCGGCTTGGGTCACTGTCTGTATGGAGGTTGCACATTCACCCCGTTTCTGCATGGGTTTCCTCCGGGTGCTCCGGTTTCCTCCCACAGTCTGAAAGACGTGCTGGTTAGGGTGCATTGGCCATGCTAAATTCTCCCTCAGTGTACCCGAACAGGTACCAGAGCGTGGTGACTAGTAACTTCACTGCAGTGTTAATGTAAGCCTACTTGTGACTAATAAATGAACTTTAACTTTGTAACTATGTTCTGGATTTAGCTCATAGAGTTATTTAATATTGGATGTTTTTTGGAAAAAGGGGTGTCTTAAAGTCCAGGTGAGCGTAGGTGGTTTTGGGGACCAAGGGATAGTTTTCAAGTTAAATTATGTAAGTAAACCCATCAGTATCCTAAGTGTCATTGAGTATTATAATCCTCCTTGTTATGTGTGTTTTTATTTTTCTTTTAAGTTAATAAATATTCTTTATTAATTATTCACACATCGACTGGACTGTTTCCTCACTGGGTTGTCCATCATTCCTCACAATACCAATACACAAAAGAGAAAACATCACTACAAATTGGTGTTCCAAATTACCCTTCTGGGTTTTGGGAAACCCTCGCATTTAACATCAACATGGTTCATAACATTACTCATCTTGTGGCCTCCCCTACTCTGTGGAAACAAAATGTGGATTTGGTGACCACTTTGTGGAACATCTCCTTTCAGTCTGCAATTGTGATCCTGAGCTTCTGGTATCTTGACATTTAAGTACTCCACCTGGCTCTGACGCTGACATCCCTGTCCTTGGCCTGCTGCACTGTTCCAGTGTAGCTCAATGTGAGCTTCAGAAACAGCACCTCCCCTTTCAATTTGGCACTTTACAGCCAAGACCATAAACTCTTTTCTCCCCATTTTGTTTTTCTATCCTTTACTTTTGCTTTTAGTCAGCAGCGCGCATCGCTAGTCATACATTTTGTTTTCTGGTTTAATTTCTTGTTCCTTCACTATTCTTTTTGGCCTTGGGAAACTAACTCTTCTGTCATCTTTGCTGCTTTTGAGGCCTCCTGAGATTGTAAGGCTGAACCACACCATGGCAGACTGAATTCAGTAAATTGCCACATTTACTAACATACAAATTAAGAGCAGAAGGCGGCCATTCATCCCCTTGAGCCTGCTCCGCCATTCAATAAGATCATGGCTGTGTGTTGAGTTCCTCATTCCCATCTGCCCTGATCACCTCCAATTCCCCTGCCTAACAAGAATCTAACTAAGTCTGCCTTATAAATATTCAATGTCTCCATCCACTTCTGATGCAGAGAGTTCCAAAGCTGCCCCACCCTTCAGATTGTAGATAAAACTCCAATTGATTCACTAATGTGCGCTGGTGAAGGGAAGCTGCCACTTTTACCTGGTCTGGCCGACATATGACCCCAATGGTTGGTTCTTCATGTCCCACTTTTCAATAATGTTTTGCCTCTGGATTGCCCCCAACCACTGGGGATGTTTCCATCAGCCAGTTTATAAAGATTGTAAGTTACAAGTTTCCGACACTGTGTCAGGTACAGGCCTGCAGACGGGCTTGTGGCTGTGGAATCAATGCTGTAATGAATTCCGCTGCCTGGATCAACAATGGAATCTTACTTTAGGTCAGTGCCTGGCCCTGTCACTTCCCCCTATCCCAAGAGCCACCATGATGAGGGACGTGAGTACCAACAGTCCAGGGGTCATAACGTGGCCCTGAAATATAAAAGGGTGGTTAAGGTATGCCACCCACGAGGCCAGCTATTTTTCAGTGTTGCGGCAAATTTAGAAAATGTAGCAGGAAGGTGCCTCTCCTCCCAATTTGAAATTGGTACAGGATCCTGTTGTTTTTAGCATTCTGTATCTAAATGAGCTGATCACGTATCAACCGACTCAAGAACAGTTTCTTCCCTGCTGCCATCAGATTTTTGAAAGGACCTACTATATATTAAGCTGGTCTTCCTCTGCACCATAGCTATGACTGTTAGCTATGACCGTAACACTATATTCTGCATCCTCTCCTTTCCTTTTTCCCTATGTGCTCTATGTATGTTTTGTCTGTATAGCACGCAAGAAACAATACTTTTCACTGCATACCAACATGTGACAATAAAGTTTAAAAAAAACAGAAAATGCTGGAAAATCTCGGGAAGTCTGACAGCATCTGTGGGGAGAGACGAAGGGTCATCTAGACTCGAAACATTGGCTCTATTCTCTCCCCCCAAATTTGTCAGACCTACTGAGATTTTCCAGCATTTTTTGTTTTTGTTTCAGATTCCAACGTCCACAATAATTTGCTTTAATATTACAATGAAGTTTAAAATGTATTTATTAGTGTCACAAGTAGGCTTATGTTAATGAAAATCCCCTAGTCGCCACACTCTGGCACCGGTTCAGGTACACTGAAGAAGAATTTAGCATGGCCAATGCACCTAACCAGTACGTCTTTCAGACTTTGGGAGGAAACCAGAGGAAACCCCTGCAGACATGGGGAGAACCTGCAGACTCCAAGCCGGGAATTGAACCCGGGTCACTGGCGCTGAGAGGCAGCAGTGCTAACCACTGTGCTACCATGCCACCCATTTGATTTAATAATTCAAGTAAGAGCACTTTTGCTCTGGATTCGGTGGAAGTGGTGCAATATAAGCTGCAGATATTATGGGTATGCGGCTTAGTGGATCTCTTGCCCTCTGATTCTGAAGGTTGTGGGCACAAGCTCCACCCCAGAAACTTGCACACACTGATTGATGTTGATGCTCCTTTGCAGTGCTGAGGTGGTGTGGTTCTGTCTGACATGCCAGTTTTTTGGGTGAGATGTTAAGTGCCAGCCCCCTCAAGTGGATGTGAAAGAACCTATAAACACTTTTTCAAAGAATTGCCGGGGGAGCCCTCCCTCATGTCTTGGCCAATATCAAAATCACCAAAACAATATAGGCTTTCTGATCATTATCACCTTGTAGGAACTTGCTGTGCATAGATTGGTTGCTGTGTTTCTTCTGTTAAAATTCATTTTGTAGGACATTGGCGCCACTGGCTTGTCCATCCCTAGTTGCCCTTGAGAAGGTGGTGGTGAGCTGCCTTCTTGAACCGCTGCAATCCCTGAGATGTAGGTACACCTACATTGTTATTAGCGAGGGAGTTCCAGGCTTTTGACCCAGCAATAGTGAAGGAACGTCCAAGTGAGGATGGTGAGTGACTAGAGGGGAACTTGTAAGTGGTAGTGTTTCCATGTGTCTTGCCCTTCTAGATGGGAGTGGTTGTGAGTTTTGAAGGTGCTGCTTAAGGAGACTGCATTTCAAAATTGGCTCTAAAATGCTTCAGGTAATTCTGAAGTTGTGAAAGGTGAAATACGATTTATTATTATTTCCTGGGACGTGGGTGTGACTGACTTGCTGGGCCAGCATTTGTTGTCCATCCCTAATTGACCTTGAACTGAGTGGCTTGCTTGGCCATTTCCGAGGGATAGTTAAGATGTGGGTCTGGACTCGCATGTAGGCCAGACCAGGTGAGGATGACAGATTTCCTTTCCCAAAGAATGTGAGTGAACCAGCTGGAATTTTTAGAATCGATGGTAGTTGTCATGGTCGCAGTAGGGGCTTTCGAAGTCCAGATTTTATTAAGTAAATTTAAATTCAAGTTGTCATGGGGGAATTTGAACCAAAGTCCCCAAAGCATTGGCCTAGGTCTCCAGATTACTAGTTCAGTGTCAGTACCACTGTGCCACCAGTGCCCCACGCAAGCGCAAAACTTCCTCCTTATCTTGTAGAATCAGACAGGAGCAGAAAGTCAGGCTGGTGGTGGTGGCTGACTGTTGCTGTCAGAAGCAAGCCCTTTGAGCCGACGCTGACAGCTTACTCCTGACAGTAATTGCTCCGTCCTCTCATTTCTTAATCATTGATTTTCCTTCGCCTGGAGTCCTGGGGGAGAGGCTCCTCTCTCGCTGCTACGGCACTGTGTAATGAAACAAAAAGAAAGGGCAGCGAGTGGCCTGGAGCGGGGCCGGCCATAGGGCATCGTCTTTATTGCTTTGTTCTTCAGGGCAGCTCTGGGTACCTCCACAGGGAACAGCAAAAGGAATATTACGGTGATTTGGAGAGGAGTGGGGGTGGTGGTGGTGGGGGGCGGGCGGTGTTGGAACATCTCCACATGCAGGCAGCAATAATGCCATTTCCCTGCTTTTATTAAGTTAAGCGAGTCTTTGTTCATCTCCCTGATGCCTCGGGGCAATTGGTTTGCCTGAGTAAACTCCCTGGCCCTCCACTTTGATAAATAAAAGTGTTGTGATTTCAAGCAATTAGGGAGATTATTAAACACGCTGAATTCGAAATGAGCTGCTTTGAATTGTTAATCGGGTCGGTAGTATAATATATTTTAATGTTACGTTTTCTTTAAAAAAAAGCATTTTGTGGTATAAGGCTGCAGAGCAAAGTCTAACGTGGTTTAAAAATGTTTAAATGTGCCTGATGTGTTCCATACTGTATGTAATGTCTGTGTAAAGCACATATATGTATCTTTTACGTGACTAGTCGCATACTTTATTGATCTATCTACCTCTCAGTTTTATCTTGTCTGGACATCCACCGATCTGCAGGTTTTTTTGTAAGCGTGAGTTTAAATGTCCAAGCCTCTTATTTATAACAAGCTGCCCCTTATCCAATTCTTTATCCAACTTTCCACGCAGCCATTTACATATCTGTTTCTAATAAGACTGGCACCTTCCCTAAACATCTTCACCCTTTTTATTCATCAACCTTTGACAGAATGAGAAAATAAGTGTTTCTTCACCTGGTGTGTTTCTTATGAGTGAGCTGTTGGACTGGAAATTTAGGTTTGTGCAGGAATGGAGTGGGATGCACATTCAAAAAGCAGGTTCCTACCCACTTTCATCTCTGCCGTATTCTGTGTAAGCTGGGGCAATAGTTCCATTGATGCCATCCTCAGTGCTTTTGGGTCAGGGAAAGGGAAAATCGGATAGAATTTCCATTACTGATCACCGTTTAGTCTGTGGGTGTCACGTAAAGAGAGGATTGGACAGAACTGTGATGGCCAACATGGTTGAATAGCCTGTTGGAATTTGTTAAGGTTTGGAAGTCAAGAATAGCTATGTCATGCCAATGTGTTCATGATTCATGACATCTTAAGGTGAAATAGGATGGAATTTGACTCCAAAAATTTAATTTAAAATAAATATATTGGTGGTTTATTTCTTTCATGGGATGTGGGTATCACTGTAAGGTCAACAATTTGTTGCCCATTCCTTGTTGCACTTGAACTGAGTGACTTGTTAGGTCATTTCAGAGGGCAGTTCAGAGTCAGCCACATTCCTGTGGGTCTGGAGTCGGATGTAGCTGGTTAAACTGCTGCTCTATGCCCCTGTACACTGCTTTTTTAAGCCTTGCTTTTGCCAAACTGCACCAAAAGCCGAGTGGTTTTAGTAACTGAGATACACTACCACAGGAAGAAGGTGCACTGTCTCTAAATCTTGTGTAGGGATTTTTAGTTTGGCTTGTTGGAGATCATCATATGCTGATAGGTTTCTTGCTTATTAGACCCCAGTCTCAAGTCTCCAGTCACTGGTACTGTCCCTCTCTCTCTCTCTCTCTTATACATTTCCTTCATTCTCTCCATAGCTTTTTAACCCTCTCTGCTATGCAATTGGAAAGATTCTGGAGCCTAAACTGAATGTCAACTAACCTCTTGAATTGTCTTTTCTTGCTCAATGCTGGTTGTGTCCCATACTATGGATCCTAGCCTTCTCCCTGTTTTTTTCCAGCAACATTAGAACTGGGTGATGCAGGAGGCTATCTGTTTACCCTCAGAGTGGGGTCCAGACCCAAGCCCTGATAACTCCTGTTTGCCAACTGCATGAAATGGCTCATATTTTGCCATAATTCCAATTATCTGGTGGATGTAAATGAACGGCGGCGGCACAGTGGTTAGCACTGCTGCCTCACAGCACCAGGGACCCGTGTTCAATTTCGGCCTTGGATGACTGTCTGTGTGGAGTTTTGCATGTTCTCCCCGTGTCTGCGGGGGTTTCCTCCGGGTGCTCCGGTTTTGGCCTATAGTCCAAAGACGTGTGGGTTAGGTTGATTGGCCATACTAAATTGGCCCTTCGTGTCAGGGGGACTAGCAGGGTAAATACATGGGGAAAGGGCCAGGTGGGATTGTTGTCGGTGCAGGCTCAATGTTCCAAATGGTCTTCTTCTGCACTATAAAGATTCTAACCTAAAACACTTTTAAAGAAGAGCAGTAGTCACGAAGGCTTGTGCTCCAGAACTTGCCGTTCCCCTAGCCAAACTTTTCCGGTACAGTTACAACACTGGTATCTACCCGACAATGTGGAAAATTGCCTAGGTATGTCCTGTACACAAAAAGCAGGACAAATCCAACCCAGCCAATTACCGCCCAATCATTCTCCTCTCGATCATCAGTAAAGTGATGGGAGGGGTCATCAACAGTGCTATCATGCAGCACCTGCTCAGCGACGCCCAGTTTGGGTTTTGCCAGGGTCACTCAGCTCCTGACCTCATTACAACCTTGGTTCAAACATGGGCGAAAGAGCTGAATTCCAGAGGTGAGGTGAGAGTGACAACCCTTGACATCAAGGCTGCATTCAACTAAGTGTGGCATCAAGGAGCCCTAGCAAAACTGGAATCAATGGGTATCGGGGATATTGGCTGGAGTCATACCTGGTACATGGGAAGATGATTGTGGTTGTGGGGGGTCAGTCATCTCAGCTCCAGGACATCTCTGCAGGAGTCCTTCAGGATAGTGTCCTCGGCCCAACAATCTTCAGCTGCTTCATCAATGACCTTCCCTCCGTCATCATGTCAGAAGTGGAGATGTTCGCTGATGATTGCACAATGTTCAGCACCATTCATGACTCCTCCATGTTCATGTCCATGTTCAAATGCAACAAGATCTGGACAATATCCAGGCTTGGGCTGACAGGTGGCAAGTAACATTCATGCCAAACAAATGCCAGGAATTTGACCATCACCAATAAGAGACACTCTAACCACCACCCCTTGACATTCAATAGTGTAACCATCACTGAATCCCCCACTGTCAACATCTTTGGGGTTACCATTGACCAGAAACTCAACTGGACTCACCACATAAACACAGTGGCTACAAGAGCAGGTCAGAGGCTAGGAATACTGCGTAACTCATCTCCTGACTCCCCACTAATCTACAAGATGTACTGCAGCAATTCACCAAAGATTCTTAGACAGCGAGTTCCAAACCCACGACCACTTCCATCCAGAAGGACAAAGGCAGCAGATACATGGGAACACCACTTGCAAGTTCCCCTCCAAGCCACACACCATCCTGACTTGGAAATATATCGCCATTCGTTCGCAGTCGCTGTGTCAAAATAAAGGAATTCCCTCCCTAATGGCATTGTGGGTCAACTCACAGAACATGGACTGCAGCGATTCAAGAAGTCAGTTCACCACCACCTTCTCAAAGGCAACTAGGGATGAGCAATAAATGCTGGCCAGCCAGTGACGCCAATGTCCCATGAAAGAATAAAAGAAAAGGGAGTCCTATCAGATATAAAGACTGATTTCCTAAGTGCTTCAGGATCAGCTGACCAATTTTTGCCCTAATTTTCCAGTGTGAGGCAAGTAAGCACAACATGGAGGTGGTGCTATCCCAGAATTCATAGCGCAAATGAAAGGACTCTATTAACTATTGTAGGTGATTCTTCCACCAGCTGTCAGAGAAGAAAAAAACTGAACATCCAGGCAGTTGGAGAATAAATACAAAAAGAAGCAAGGGAGAAAATAAATCCATTATTAAAAAAATTAAAAAGAACTTGTATTTATATTGCTCCTAACATCAGGATGTCACAAAATGCCTCACAGCCAATGAAGTGCTTTTTAAGAGTGTCATTGTTGTAATGTAGGAAATGACAGCTAATATGTGCACAGCAAGATTCCACAAACAGCAATGTGATAATGACCAGATAATCAATTTTTTTTGTCCTGTTGATTAAGGGACAAATATTGGCCAGGGAACAGGGTGGATGCCCCCTATTCTTTTAAGTCCAGCTCGGAGGGCAGTAGGGCCTTCCGTTTAAAGTCTTATCTGAAAAGCAGCATCTCAGACTGAGCTGCAGTCCCTCAATGCTACACTGTTGTGTCAGCTTTGATCATGTGCTGAGGCCTCTGGTGCGACGTCACTTCACTTGTGCTGCCTTCAAGTACAAGTGGTTCCTTCATGTTATCAGGCACCCAATGCTGTGAAACCTGTTTCATTTATACCGTGACTAGATTCTATAGCACTGGAGGCCACAAAGGATCAAGAATTGTATGCACAAAGGCATGGATCACAACTGCAATCTATTACCAAAGACTAGAGAAGCTGAATATTGCTGTTTTGTGTGGACAAGTAAGGCTGAGTGGTCAGCCTACTACAGTTCAGGAAAAATAGAGGAATGGTTGGGCAAAAGGCCGGTTGCCTACTGCCTTGATGCCAGTGGCATTGCCATCTCTGGAGTACCAGTTGAGTGCCATCTCTCAAGACTCTTTTAGTTGCATGAAGTTGGGATATGTGTTAGTCCCAGAGATGTGGACATACGAGATGCTCGAACTAAGTTCAAGGTGAGCTGAAGCTGGTTCGGGTGGTCAAGAACCCTGGTGTTGGTCTCTTGCCTGAACTTTGTTGGCCGTGTACCTGATCAGCCAACTCAGCTGCTGAGTCCACCGGCGGGTGTATGGTGGAGTTTGTTTGGGTTTTTTTTAACCTTCTCCACCTTCTACTGGAGCCGCCTGGTAACAAATGATTCTTGGGCAACCAATCTGAGGGAACTTTGATTGGGACACCTTTGGGGCTCTGTTCAATAGGTTACAGTTAGCACAGAAGGCGATTCCATGGTCTTGTCTGCTGGCTGAGTGTGCCTGTGTGATTAGTTTCAGTTTAAACAGCACAGGCCGATAACAAGGAGAGATGCTGATATTGCATGTTTGCATTGAGCCCTAATTGAAACCCTGTTAGCTGAAGGAGTAAGATTTCTCGGCAGACCGATTATGCCTCTGTTGTATCTAGAGCTCCTGATAGGTCGTGCACTGAATTCCAGGAAGTGGCATTGCTCACTTAGCCAGGTGAAACATGACTTGCCTCGGAATGTAAGTGGATGATGCTGTTAGAATTTGAGACATTGTCAATAATTTATGGAGTGTTACAACTTGAGTATTGAGTGAAGACCGAGAAGGAATGGCTCTGACACTTGTGCTGAGAAATCTTCAGGGCAGGAGCGCACAATTAAATTGTGGTGAGACCACCATTCTCAGGAGTTACCTATGTAATGTCCACGCTTGTTTCAGTAGTGCTGTGTTGGCATTTATTAACTGTGAAGCACTTGAGCAGACAAATGCCCTGGATACTGAGCCATCAGGGCTGAGTGGAAGTATTTTTACGCTGAATTCTATTGAATGCATTAAGGATATAATTGCAACAGAAGTAGTTCAGAGAGGGTTTACTCAACTGGTTCCTCGGATGGAGGGCTTTACTTAAAGGACAAGGTTGGGCTTGGGTCCATTGGAGTTGAGAAGAATGATGTGTTCTTTGCGTATAAGATCTTGAGGGCACCTGAAATGGTGGATGCTGAAAGGATGGTTTCTGTTGTGGGACAGATTAGAATGAGGGGAGAGAATTTAAAAATACGGGGGGTCTCCCGTTCAAGATGAAGATGAGGGGAAATGTTTTCTGAGCAGTTAGTGTGTGAAATCCTCTTCCCCAGAGAGTGTTGGAGGCAGTGTCATTGACACATTTAAAGCTGAGTTAGACAGATTCTTGGATCATGAGGGAGTCAAAGGGTGGTACAACAGGGGAGGAAGGAAAGTAGAATTGGGGGTCGCAAACAGATTGGCCATGTTCTTATCAAATGGCAGAGCAGGTTCAAGGGGCTAAATGGCCTATTCCTAATTCATATGTTCCTGATCACTTTGCGAGGGGAAAGTAAGATCCCCACATCTGGTAAGGAAGCAGAGCATAGTAGAGAAAAAAACCTCTTTAATTCATGAACAAAAATGAGGAATGACATTAACACATGCAAATGAAAGCAAGCTGCTGGGTAAACTCAGCAGGTCTGGCAGCATCTGTGGAGAGAGAAACAGAGTTAATGTTTTGAGTCCAAATTACCCTTCAACAGAACTGTTCTGGGAAGAAATAGATTTTTTTGTTGTTGAAGCTTTTCATCTGGCACTCATCATGACACTTCGCAAGAATACTAATGTCAGGGGAAGCAACTGTATGAGAAGAGAGTGCTGATTGGATTGGCAAGTGGACTCTGATTGATAAAGGTGTTGCCATGGATAATACCCCAGTTGATGGTAGCTGACAATTGCCAAGTATTGTTTGAAATTTAAACCAGACAGCTTGACTGGAATTGCCTTGAGGAATGAACCAGTGAATGGTTGTCACTTACTGTGTTTTGCTAAAACATGAGCAATGTTTGTATATATTCTTTCTGTCTGCAAAGAATTGGAGAATAGGGCCCAGTTTGCAGACTGGAACATGTACACATTGTATCTGCTCGCTCTCACTCACTCTCTATTCCTTCCTCTTCTCCCTCTCACTATTCTCTCTTTTTGACCCCTCACTAACTCTCTTCACTCCCCCTCATTCAGTCTCTCCGACCCCTTCCCCCCTCTCCCCTCTCCCTCTCACACACACTCTCCCCTCTCTCCCTCTTACACACACTCTCCCCACTCTCTCAATCGCACACTCTCCCCTCTCTCCCTCACACACACACTCTCCTCTCCTTCTCACACACACTCTCCCGTCTCTCACACACTCTCCCCTCTCTCCCTCACACACACACTCTCCTCTCTCTCCCTCTCACACACTCTCTCCCCTCTCCCTTTCACACACACACTCTCCCCTCTCTCTCTCACACACACTCTCCCCTCTCTCTCTCTCACACACTCTCCCCTCTCTCTCTCTCACACACTCTCCCCTCTCTCCCTCTCACATACACTCTCCCCTCTCTCCCTCTCACACACACTCTCCCC